>NW_011494846.1:4813117-4828957 GCF_000754665.1 Bison bison bison
ATTTCCTTCTCCAATGCATGAAAGTGAAAAGTGAAAGTGAAGTCGCTCAGTCATGTCCGACTCCTTGCGACCCCATGGACTGTAGCCTACCAGGCTCCTCCATCCATGGGATTTTCCAGGCAAGAGTGCTGGAGTGGGTTGCCATTTCCTGCTCCAGCAATTTGATGTTATAAACCTTTAATATTTCTAGTGTTCAAACGTAGAACTCCAGATCCCCATATTTGCCTGTCCTCTTGTATATCTTAAAGTCTAGTTCTAAATAATGACTCATAGAATTATGAGCAAATCAAATGGTTGTTGAGTTCCTCATTTGGTGCCATTTTATGCAGTAATAGATAGCTGAAATGATTATATATGGAGGCAAGAGAACTGGAGCTCGTGGTTCTAGAAGAGATGTTTTTAATAGTTCTGCTGAGGTTTCACTATCAACGCCATGCCTACCGAAAGATATGTGTGTGTGCATGCTAAGTCACTTCAGTCGTGTCTGACTCTGTGCGACCTTATGGACTGCAGCACACCAGGTTCCTCTGTCCGTGGAATTCTCCAGGCAAGAATCCTGGAGTGGGTTTTCGTGCCCTCCTCCAGGGGATCTTCCAGAACCAGGGATTGAACCCATGTCTCTTATGTCTAACCTGCATTGGCAGACAGGTTCTTTACCACTGCTGCCACCTGGGAAGCCCAAGATACGTGACAAAGTGGAAATAATAATGAATACTAATGTAGTCGTTACGATGTATTCAGCACATCCTCACTTAATCCTTATGACTCCTTATGTCATTGTCAGATGGGAAGACTGAGTCTCAAGGGCCACAGAGAAGTAAGTTGTATTCAAATCTGGTATACTGTTTCCATATTGTTCTTTCCCAAAGAAGTCTAGAACCAGTCAAAGTGAAGTGAAGTCACTCAGTCGTGTCCGACTCTTTTTGACTCCCCTACCAGCCCTCTCCATCCGTGGGATTTTCCAGGCAAGAGTACTGGAGTGGGTTGCCATTTCCTCTCCAGGGGACCTTCCTGACCCAGGGATAGAACCCTGGTCAAGGCAAGACTGAAAATAGCTTCCTGTTAGAAATCTAACAGTTGTTGAACTTGGAGTGACAGAGGAACTAGGTGAGTCTCTTTCAATACTTCACTAAAGTATGTCACCTAGTCTGTGCTACGGCTGTAATCATATCAGTTGCTTGAATGAGAAGAAGTGGCAAAAGCAAAATGGAATCCTTGAACTGAAGTAAGTAAACAGAACTACCTCCAGAATCTAGATTGTCTGGAAATTTGTGTTCCAAATAATTGACTCAAAAATTTGCATCAGAAGTTTATAATGGAATTATTTCTTTAAGAAGAAGCCAGTCAAAATCAACATGCTCATCCTCTGACCTTACAAAGTATTAAATTTTAAGTCAGGCTTCTTAGTTACTTATACTTTCCATGACAGAGAAAATTATCTCTTTTGGATCATGATCAATAATGTGGCATGTGCAATGCTGCTTTACATTTTTTAGACTTATGATCAATTTCAGGTTAAAATATCTTATTTATCCAAAACTTAGGAGTGAACAATTTTTAAGTACATTGCTTGTAGTGTGACCTAGATAATGTGATGACAGCCTTTGGAACAATGTCAAGACCACTCCATATACATGCCCTTTATAAGCAGGCATCACAGTATGACAGCTTGAATCACACACAGTTTTTTTTATTTGTATTAACATGTACCTAAACATCCCCCAATGGAGAAGGCACTCCACTCCAGTACTCTTGCCTGGAAAATCCCATGGACAGAGGAGCCTGGTAGGCTGCAGTCCATGGGGTCGTGAAGAGTCGGACACATCTTTGTGACTTCACTTTCACTTTTTACTTTCACGCATTGGAGAAGGAAATGGCAACCCACTCCAGTGTTCTTGCCTGGAGAATCCCAGGGATGGGGGAGCCTGGTGGGCTGCCGTCTATGGGGTCACACAGAGTTGAACACGACTGAAGCAACTTAGCAGTAGCAGCAGCAAACATTCCCCAAACTCACTTTAAAACATGGACCAATCTGAGATCTTTTATGATTGGTTATACAGTGTGACCAACTAGGAAAGATGGGCCAGGAAGGTATTCTTAGATCAAAACCCTAAATGAAGGAGGCACAAAACAATCAGAGTAACATGGTAAAGATCACTCATGCCATCCTGTGTAGCAGATCTGAGGGAGTTCAGTCATAGTCATAAATACCAGCCACACTAGTCATCGCTCTCCATGTGGAACATAGAACGGATGTCAGCTTGTGATTATCAGATATTTCAAAGGCATAGCCATACAGGGAGCTACGGAACTGCTTTATCCTAGTGATACACAAGTTGTTTCTGAAATTCAAAATTTTAAAGAAGAATAACTTCATTGGAGTTTAATGATGACAAAGAATGTTTGAATCCAAATTTCTTTATCTGGACTGTTCTTGTTCGGGCATTTAACATGCTTTCATATCTTATTTTCTCCCTGTCAAAAGCAATCTTGTACTGGAATTTGTAAATAAGTCTTTATGCGCCTACATCATAAGAATTAGAGTGGCTGGGTCAAAGTATTAAGTGTTTTAAATGACTGGTCATATAGAATGTCTACTTTTTGAAGTGTCTGATGTTTGGAAGAATCATTATCTGCCATACTGGTTAAATTTACCTCAATGTAAAAATAATCCAAATTCACCTAAATATTTAAAGAGTATGATATTGCCAGACACTAACACAAAAGACAGCCAGCCTCTGAGACTTGACACTAGACAACAAGATCTCTATAATGACATTTCTTGTATTTTAGGGAGATCGGGATTTAGCATCATACAGCACTTAGATAGAAACTAACCTGGGTCATAATTGGAATAAGACTCTGATAATATTAAGGCACCAATAAATATTTAATTTAAATTTTCATCTCAGTGCCAAATATTGCACCTGGAGATAATATCTGGTTGGATCTGGACCAAAGGATGAATGAATGAATACTGGCTGTAAATCCTGATTTATAAATGTTTTACTTTATTTAAACTATTCTTTCAGACTACTCCTCCAAATCCATCCTGTACTATAGTTCGTGACTTTGGTTTTTTCAACTGTTTTCTGATTTTATCTCTGCTTTAGAATCTCTCATGGTTTTCCAATCTACCTACTCAGGATAAATGTTTATCATCTTGCTTTCCTATACCTCTTTCCTTTCCTTTGCGTGCCATGACAAATGCTTTGTTTTGCTTGGACACTAATGATACGAGAAACATGTTGATGAGCTATTAAAGTTTCCTTCTATTTTGTCTCTTCTTAAATATCAAAAGGAGTATTGACCCAAAATGCAATTCAGTTACTAAAACCACTAAAAAGAATATGAAATATTCTTTCATATTTGGAATATTATCAAATGCTTTTTGTTTCTCCTCTGTCTTTTCTGAAGAGGGAGAGGATTGAATAAAATGAACTTAATAGAAGAATTGTTCAGAGAAAACATGTTTTTAGGTAATTTTATATACGTGATAAATTGAATTAATTGCTACATTATTCTTAAACATTTCCTCCCATCTTATTGGATGAGTTAAATCTAAAAAATAGTTTTATTTAAATCTGAAACACACTGGTTATTTTAAAAACTCAGTTTTTAAAGTAAAGCTGAAAAGTAACTAAAGTAAACAAAACAGTTAGAAAAGTATAAAGATTAATATGAAAATAACCATGTGGAATTACTTCACCAAGGGATAAGCACTGTTAATCTATTGATGAAAACGGTTCGTTATCTCTTATGAATGCCTACACACACACATATGTTCCTACATGTTGTTTTATGAAATTGGGATTGTGCTAATATACTGTGCATTAATATATATAATATATTTATACTGATTTTGAGCATTTTTTCATGACAAGAAAGATTCTATATTACTTTTAATGCTTGCAGGATATTGCCTTATTTATCCTATATAACCGGAGAAGGCAATGGCACCCCACTCGAGTACTCTTGCCTGGAAAATCTCATGGATGGAGGAGCCTGGAAGCCTGCAACATTTAAGAGAGAACACATTTTCTTTCCTTTCTCTCTTTTTTCCCTCCCTTCTTCCTTGCCTTCCTGCTTGGGTACCAGTCAAAATGGTTTCCAGGAAGAGCACATTAATCAAAATTTTCATCAGCAGATCATAAGTGCCTGATTTTCTATTCCCTTTTCAATCCAGATCTTTGATATTTTCCACCTTTGCCAGTCTACTAGTATGGTATATAGCTGCTTTAATTTTCATCTCTTTTGATTATAAGAAAGAACATCTTTTCATGATTGCTGACCATTTTTTAGTTTCTCCTTTGAGTAATTGCCTATTCTTGTCATATTTTTTTAAATTTAAAGAATTTCTTTGAGCTCTTTGCAAATTAAAAATTATTTTTTTTGTCATATGCTTTATGAATGTTACTTCCCAGTTTGTATTTTTATTTAAAAAATTTGTTCAACGTGCTTTATTACCCTCTTATAATGAAGTTCTTAGTTTTACGTGATAAATTTGTCAGTGTATTTTGTCTTATGCTTCTGAGTTTTTATGGTATGCTAAAAGATTTCCCCCACTATGTGATTATTTAAAACAAGCAAACAAACAAAACCTTCTAAATTTCAGTTTGCAACTTTATGGCTTAATTTTACTCTTTAAATAAATGAGATACTGACTTTATTGAATAATAATTACAACTATTTTGAACTCTGTTTTCCCCATTTTTCAAGGTATTTAATTGGAATTTTGAATGGTCATTTGAATAGATTTTTGTAATGTTTTGAGTTCAATATGGGACAATTTGGAGAAATTTATGTTTTTATAATGCAATTCTATATAAGAGAACATTTATTCATTTATTTATTTACATCTTTCTTCTATTATGTCCTTTAATAGGGTGTTGTAGGCTTGGTAATTAGTTTGCCAGCTTGCTGCCGCTGCTGCTGCCAAGTCGCTTCAGTCGTGTTGGACTCTGTGCAACCCCATAGACGGCAGTCCACCATGCTCCCCCGTCCCTGGGATTCTCCAGGCAAGAACACTGGAGTGGGTTGCCATTTCCTTCTCCAATGCATGAAAGTGAAAAGTGAAAGTGAAGTCGCTCAGCCATGTCCAACTCTTAATGACCCCATGGACTGCAGCCTACCAGGCTCCTCTGTCCATGGGATTTTCCAGGCAAGAGTACTGGAGTGGGGTGCCATTGCCTTCTCTAGCCAGCTTACTAATATGTTATTTAGTTGCTTTTTTATTTCTTTGATAATAACTGAGAAAGAGCATCTTTTTATGTTACTCTTGGTCACTTTCTTGTTTGGGGACTTGTCAGTTTATGTCCTCTTGAGTTTAAAAACATAATTTTCAAGAATTCTTTGCATACTGAGGCTAGAAACCCATTGTCGTATGTTTCTAAATATTATTTCCCAGGTTAACTTTGTTTTCCAAAGATGTTTGTAGTGCTTTTGTTTTTCCATTATAAGGAAGTGTTTTATTTTATGTAGTCAATGTATCGTTCTCTTTGTTTAATGTTTCTTGGTTTTTATGACAAAAAGTGTATTAACTTTATTCTGGTGTGGAGAGAAACCTTTAAATTTCAAGCATTCTAATGGGTGTGTAGGAGTATTTCATTGTGTCTTTAATTTGTCTCTAATGAATAATGACGTTAAGCATCTTTTTATATATTTATTTGCCATCTGTGTATCTTCTTTGGTGAAGGGTTTGTTCAAATATTTTGCCCAGTTTTTGTTGAATTGTTTTGTCTTTTTTTTTTGAATTTTTTGTTGAACTGTTTTGTCTTATGTTAAGTTGTATGACATCAGAATATGTTCTAGGTACAAGTTCTTTTTTGGGTATGTATTTTGCAAATATTTTTCTCCTGGTCTGTGCCTTGCTTTTTTGTTTTCATTACATTGTCCCTTGAAGAGTGAAAGATTTTCTTTTTAAATTCATCAATTTTTCCCTTTTATGGATTATAAGTTTTGATGTCCTGCTTTAAAAATCTTTGCCAAACACAAGGTTTCTAGCATTGTCTATGTTTTATTCTACAAGTTGTAAGCTCTTATGTTTAGTTCTGTGTTCTTAACTGAGTTATTTTATATATGTCGTGAGTTAAGTCAAATTTCATTTCTTTTTTGTACATCGCTATCTAATTAATTGTTTCAGTATCATTTGTTGAAAAGATATCTTTTTTTTTTATTAAATGGCCTTGAAACTTTGTCAAAGATCAACTGACTGTATATATGTCATTATTTGGTTGCTGTTTTTGGACTATTCTCTTCCATTAAAGCATATGTCTATCTTTATGGTAACCACAGTGTCTTGATTTACTGGCTTTATAATAAGTCTTGAAATCAGGTAATGTAAGACCTCTTTATTTTTCTTTTTAAAAATTACTCCCAGACCTTTGCATTTCCTTATAAATTTTAGAATCAGCATGTCAGTTTCCACACAAAAGCATGCTAGAATCATATCAGTTCACATGTTGTGTAAGACTCTTCTAACCATACATTGTTATTTACTTCCCCTGGCACTCTGTGCTATTTTTGTCATACATATTACTCCTATCTACAGAATAAACTCAGTACATTATGTTATTTTTGCTTGGAACAATTATCATTTAAGCTGATTAAAAAAATAACAAAAATAACTTTTATATCCACCTATGTATTTACTATTTCTAGTTTTCTCCATTCCTTTGCCTAAGTCCAAATTTCCTTTGGATCATTTGCCTCTTGCTTGAAGGATTTCCTTTTTAATTTCATATTGTGCTGATCTGCTAACCATGCATTCGTTCAGATTTTGTATGTATGCAAATGTTTTTATTTTGACTTTGATTCTGAAGGATATTTTCTCTGGGTTGATGGTTCTGTTAACAGTTGTGTAATTTCACTACCTTACAGTTATTGCCCCACTATGTTCTGGCTTTCATTGTTTCTGATAGGTCAGGGGTCATTCTTACTTTTTACCTCCATAACTAATGCACCACTTTTTTCCTCTGGGTGCTTTTAAGATTTTCCTCTTTTATGCTGTTTTGAAATAATTTGATTATGATGTGTTTTTTACTTTTTCTATTAGGTGTCATTAGCTTTATCTCCTTTGTGCTTTGAGTTTGCTGAAACTGTAAATTTGTCATTTTAATCAAATTTGGAGATTATTTGGCCATTATTTTTTAATTTATTTTTTGTCAAAGAATAATTGTTTTACAGAATTTTTCTGTTTTCCATCAAACTTCAAAATGAATCAGCCATAGGTGTACATATAGCCCCTCCCTTTTGAACCTCCCTCCCCATTGCACCCCTCTAGGTTGATACAGAGTCCCTGTTTGAGTTTTCTGAGCCTTACAGCATATTCCCATTGGCTATCTATTCTACACATGGTAGTGTAAGTTTCCATGTTACTCTTTCCATACATCTCACCCTCTCCTTCCCTCTCCCCATGTCCATAAGTCTATCTTTATGTCTGTTTCTCCACCGTGGCCCTGTAAATAAATTCTTCAGTACCATTTTTCTAGATTCTGTATATATACATTAGAATCCGATATTTATATCTTTCTTTCTGACTTACTTCACTCTATACAATAGGTTCTAGGTTCATCCAGCTCATTAAAACTGACTCAAATGCTTTTTTATGGTTGAGTAATATTCCATTGTGTATATATACCACAGCTTCTTTATCCATTCATCTGTTGATGGACATCTAGGTTGCTTCCATGTTCTAGCTATTGTAAATAGTGCTGCAGTGAACAATGGGATACATGTGTCTCTTTCAATTTTGGTATCCTCGGAGGTTAAAGCATCTGCCTGGACTGCGGAAGACCTGCGTTCGATCCCTGGGTTGGGAAGATCCCCTGGAGAAGGAAATGGCAACCCACTCCAGTACTCTTGCCTAGAGAATCCCATGGAGGGAGGAGCCTGGTAGGCTACAGTCCATGGGGTCACAAAGAGTCGGACACGACTGAGCGACTTCACTTTTCACTTTCAAGGTATATGCCTAGAAGTGGGATTGCTGGGTCATATGGTGGTTTTATTCCTAGTTTTTTAAGGAATCTCCATACTGTCTTCCATAGTGGCTGTATCAATTTACATCCCCACCAACAGTGCAAGAGTGTTCCCGTTTCTCCATACCCTCTCCAACATTTATTGTTTGTAGACTTTTTGATGATTGTCATTCTGACGAATATCTCAGTGTGGTTTTGATTTGCATTTCTCTAATAATGAGTGATGTCGAGCATCTTTTCATGTGTTTGTTAGCCATCTGTATGTCTTCTTTGGTGAAATGTCTGTTTAGGTCTTTTTCTCAATTTTTGACTGGGTTATTTGTTTTTCTGGTACTGAGTTGTATGAGTTGCTTGTATATTTTTGAAATTAATCCTTTGTCAGTTGTTTCATTTGCTATTATTTTCTCCCATTCTGAGGGCTGTCTTTTCACCTTGCTTATACTTTTCTTTGCTGTGCAAAATCTTTTACATTTAATCAGGTCCCACTTGTTTACTTTTGTTTTTATTTCCATTACTCCAGGAGGTGGGTCATAGAGGATCTTGCTTTGATTTATGTCATTGAGTGTTCTGCCTAAGTTTTCCTCTAAGAGTTTTATAGTTTCTGGTCTTACATTTAGGTCTTTAATCCATTCTGAGTTTATCTTTGTGTATGGTGTTAGGAAGTGTTCTAATTTCATTCTTTTACATTAGTTGTCCAGTTTTCCCAGCACCATTTATTGAAGCGACTGTCTTTGCCCCATTGTATATTCTTGTCTCCTTTGTCAAAAATAAGGTACCTATAGGTGCATGGGTTTATTTCTGGGCTTTCTATCTTGTTCCATTGCTCTATATTTCTGTTTTTGTGCCAGTACCATACTGTCTTGATGATTGCAGCTTTCTAGTATAATCTGAAGTCAGGAAGGTTGATTCCTCCAGCTCCATTCTTCTTTCTCAAGACTGCTTTGGCAATTCGGAGTCTTTTGTGTTTCCATACAAATTGTGAAAATTTTTTATTCTAGTTCTGTGAAAAATGTCATTAGTGATTTGATAGGGATCACATTGAATCTGTAGATTGCATTTGGTAGTATAATCATTTTCACAATATTGATTCTTCCTACCCAAGAACATGGAGTATCTCTCCATCTGTTTGTGTTGTATTTGATTTCTTTCATCAGTGTCTTATAATTTTCTGTGTACAGTTCTTTAGTCTCCTTAGGTAAGTTTATTCCTAGACATTTAATTCTTTTTGTTGCAGTTGGTGAATGGGATTGATTCCTTAATTTATCTTTCTGATTTTTCATTGTTAGTATATAAAAATGCAAGTGATTTCTGTGTGTTGATTTTGTATCCTGCAGCTTTGCTAAATTCGTTGATTAGCTCTAGTAATTTTCTGATACTATCTTTAGAGTTTTCTATGTACAGTATTATGTCATCTGCAAACAGTGAGAGCTTTACTTCTTTTCCTATCTGGATTCCTTTTATTTCTTTTTCTTCTCTGATTGCTGTAGCTAGGACTTCCAGAACTATGTTGAATAGTACTGGTGAGAGTGGACACCCTTGTCTTGTTCCTGATCTTAGGGGGAATGCTTTCAGTTTTTCACCATTGAGAATAATGTTTGCTGTAAGCTTATCATATATGGCCTTTACTATGTTGAGGTAGGTTCCTTCTATGCCCACTTTATGAAGAGTTTTAATCAGAAATGGGTGCAGAATTTTGTCAAAGGCTTTTTCTGCATCTATTGAGATGATCATATGGCTTTTATCTTTCAATTCATTTATATGGTGTATCACAATGATTGATTTGCATATATTGAAGAATCCTTGCATTCTTGGAATAAACCCAACTTGATCATGTTCCATGAGCTTTTTGATGTGTTGCTGAATTCTGTTTGCTAAAATTTTGTTGAGGATTTTTGCATCTATGTTCATCAGTGATATTGGCCTGTAGTTTTCTTTTTTGTATTGTCTTTGTCTGGTTTTGGTATCAGGGTGATGGTGGCCTCTTAGAATGAGTTTTGAAATGTTCCTTCCTTTGCAATTTTTTGAAAGAGTTTTAGAAGGCTAGGCATTAGCTCTTCTCTAAATGTTTGATAGAATTTTCCTGTGAAGCCATGTGGTCCTGGGCTTTTGTTTTTCAGGAGATTTTTGATCACAGCTTCAATTTCAGTGCTTGTAATTGGGTTGTTCATAATTTCTATTTCTTCCTGGTTCAGACTTGCAAGATTGAACTTTTCTGGGAATCTGTCCATTTCTTCCAGGTTATCCATTTTATTGCCATATAGTTGTTCATAATAGTCTTATAATCCTTTGTATTTCTGCATTGTCTGTTGTAACCTCTCCTTTTTCATTTCTAATTTTGTTGATTTGATTCTTCTCTCTTTTATTCTTGATGAGTCTGGCTAAAGGTTTGTCAATTTTTTTTATCTTCTCAAAGAACCAGCTTTTAGTTTTATTAATCATTACTATTGTTCATGTCTTTTTCATTTATTTCTGCTTGGATCTTTATGACTTCTTTCTTTCTGCTAATTTTGGAATTTTTTTGTACTTCTTTTTCCAGTTATTTTAGGTGTAAAGTTAGGTTGTCTGTTTGATGTTTTACTTGTTTCTTGTATTGCTATAAACTTCCCTCTTAGGACTGCTTTTGCTGCATCCCATAGGTTTTGAGTTGTTATGTTTTCATTGTCATTTGTTTCTAGAAATTTTTTTGATTTCCCTTTTGATTTCTTCAGTACCTGTTGGTTATTTAGAAATGTGTTGTTTAATTTGCACGTGTTTGTGTTTCTTACCATTTTTTTCTTGTAATTGATATCAAGTGTCATAGCATTGTGGTCGGAAAAGGTGCTTGATATGATTTCAATTGTCTTAAATTTGCTGAGGTTTGATGTGTGACCCAAGATGTGGTCTATCTTGGAGAATGTTCCATGTGTGCTTGAGAAGAAGGTGCATGCTTCTGCATTTGGATGGAATGTCCTGAAGATATCAATAAGATCCATCTCATCGAATGCATCATTTAAGGCGTGTGTTTCCTTATCAATTTTCTGTTTTGATGATCTGTCCATTGCTGTGAGTGGGGTGTTAAAGTTTCCTACTATTATCGTGTTACTGTCAATTTCTCTTTTTATGTCTGTTAGTGTTTGTCTTATATATAGAGGTGCTCCTTTGTTGGGTGCATAGATATTTACAATTGTTATGTCTTCCTCTTGGGTTGATCCCTTGATCGTTATGTAGTGTCCTTCCTTATCTCTTGCAATATTCTTTAAGGTCTATTTTGTCTGATATGAGGATTGCTACTCCAGCTTTATTTTTCTTCCCATTTTCAAGAATATATTTTTCCATTCTCTCACTTTCAGTCTATATGTCTTGAAGTCTGAAGTGGGTTTCTTGTAGACAGCATATATATGGGTCCTATTTTTGTATCCATTCGGCCAGTCTGTGTCTTTTGGTTAGAGAATTTAATCCATTTACATTTAAAGTAATTATTGATATACATGTTCCTATTGCCATTTTCTTAATTATTTGATGTTGATTTTGTAGATCTTATATCTTCTCTTGTATTTCTTGACTATATAAATCCCTTTAACATTTGTTGTAAAGCTGATTTGGTGGTACTGAATTCTCTTAACTTTTGCTTGTTTGAAAAGTTTTTTACTTATCCATCAATTTTGAATGAGATCCTTGCCAGGTGGAGTAATTTTGGTTGTAGATATTTCCCTTTCAGTACTTTAAATATATCCTGCCATTCCCTTCTGGCCTGCAGAGTTTCTGCTGCAAGATCAGCTGTTAAGTGTATGGGGTTTCCTTTGTACATTATTTGTTGCTTCTCCCTTGCTGCTTTTAATATTCTTTCTTTGTGTTTAGTCTTTGTTAGTTTTATCAGCATGTGTCTTGGCATGTTTCTCCTTGAGTTTATCCTGTATGGGACTCTTTGTGCCTCTTGGAGTTGATTGACTATTTCCTTTTCCATGTTGGGGAAATTTTCAACTATAATCTCTTCAAAAATTTTCTCATACCCTTTCTTTTTCTTTTGTTCTTCTGGGACCCCTATAATTCGGATGTTGGTGCTTTTAATATTGTCCCAGAGGTCTCTGAGACTATCCTTAGTTCTTTTCATTCTTTTTACTTTATTCTGCTCTTCAGAAGTTTTTTTCCCACCATTGTATCTTCCAGCTCACTGATTTGTTCTTCTGCTTTAGATATTCTGCTATTGATTCCTTCTGGAGTATTTTTGATTTCAGTAATTGTGTTGTTTGTCTCTGTATGTTTATTCTTTAATTCTTCTAGGTCTTTGTTAATTGATTCTTGCATTTTCTTCATTTTACTTTCAAGGTGTTTGATCATCTTTACTATCATTGTTCTGAATTCTTTTTCAGGTAATTTGCCTATTTCCTCTGCATTTATTTGGACTTTGGTGTTTCTAGTTTGTTCCTTCATTTGTGTAGTATTTCTCTGCCTTTTCATTATTTTTTAAAAACTTACTGTGTTTGAGGTCTCCTTTTCCAAGGCTTCAAGGAAAGTTGAATTCTTTCCTTGAAGAAGGTTGAATTCTTTTTTCTTATGGTTTCTGCCCTCCTAAGGTTGGTACAGTGGTTTGTGTAAGCTTTGCACAGGGTGAGATTTGTGCTGAGTTGTTGTTTGTTTGTTTTTCCTTTGATGGGCAAGGCTGAGGGAGGTGGTATTCCTGTCTGCTGATGATTGGGTTTGTATTTTTGTTTTGTTTGTTGTTTAGATGAGGCATCCTGCACAGGGTGCTACTGATGGTTGGGTGATGCCGGTCTTGTATTCAGGTGGTTTCCTTTGTGTGAGTTCTTAACTATTTGATGCTCCCTAGGGTTAGTTCTCTGGTAGCCTAGGGTCTTGGAGTCAGTGTTCCCACTCCAAAGGCTCAGGGCTTGATCTCTAGTCAGGAAGGAAGATTCCACAAGGGGTTTGTTATGGCATTAAGTGAGATTAAAGCAAATATCCAAAAACGAGAAACCAAAGATGAACCCCAGACAAATGGCAGCTACAAAATCAAGCAAATGATAATTAAAATAATGGAATATACAGATATACATATAAACCCATGAGCAAAGTCAGAATAGCCCAACAAAAATAAAGTACAGTAGATTGACCCAGCAAACAAAGGAAATAAAAAATTGTTTCCAGTTAAAAACAAAACTAACTAAAACACAAACTGGAAAACAAAACTAAAGCAAGGTGCCAAGTGGGGAATAAAAGAATGAAAACAAAACTAACAAATATGTTGAGAGGAAAGGAAAGGAAGAAAAGAGAGAAAGAATAGATATACAAAGTTAAATAGAGGTAGATGAAGAAGATTTATATCCACTAAAGATTAACTACAAGGGGAAAAGAACAGTAGGAAAGGCAGGCAAAGGAATAAATGTAGAAAAAATATAATAGGTTTAAAAAATGAAAAATTAAAATTATAAAGAAGAGAAAAGAAAAAAAAAACAGAAGAAGGGAAAAAAACAAACAAACAAACAAAGGAAAACTCCATAGAGCTGCAAAAGCCCAATGTGGAGTAAGAGATTTATAACAACAATAAAAAGTGTGACTGAATATATATACATATACACCTGTAAGCAAAATCAAACAGTCCAACAAAAGTAAAGTACAATAGATTGACCCAGCAAACAAAGGAAACCAAAAATTATATCTACTAGAACAAAACTAACTAAAGCATAAACTGGAAAACATAGCTAAAGCAAGGTGCCAATTGGGAAATAAAGCAATGAAAGTAAAACAAATATGTTGAAAGGATTGGAGAGAAAGAAAAGAAAAGAAAGAAAGAATAGATGTGCAAAGTTAAATAGAAGTAGATAAAGAAGATTTATATATGCTAAAGGTTAATTGCAAGGGGAGAAGAAAACAAGGAATAAATGTAGAAAAAATAATAATAGGTTAAAAAAATTAAAATTAAAAAAAGAAAAAAAAAGGAAAACTCCACAGAACTGCAAAAGCCCAATGTAGAGGCAGAGATTTATAACAACAATAAAAAATGTGACTGAGAAAAAAAGCTCAAAAGCTTAATTGGATTTCTTAGGGCCGATAAAATCAACAACTACAACAGGGCGGGAAGAAAAGAAAAAATGCAAAAGTATCTACAGAACAAGTCAAAAAATAAGAATAACAAATGTTTTTCTCGAGTCACTGCTGTCAGAGTCCTTTCCCTCTTGACTCCCTAGGATGCCCTCCAACACTGTGCTGATCTCTGGACCTGCTGTGAGGGCAACTTAGATTCTAATCTGCTCCTATTCCTGTGTGTTCTTGCCTCCAATGTCCACAGCTATCAGAACTGGTGCGTTTTCTTTTGTGGGAACTCTCAATAGCCTTTTATATATTCCACAGACACAGAGTCTGCCTAGTTGATCATGTGGATATAAGCTGCAGCTTGTACAGATGGTGGGAAGATTTTGGGTCTTCTTCCTTAGACACACTGCCCCTGGGTTTCAGTTGTGGTTTTATTTCCACCTCTGGATATGGGCTGTCCACTGGGGCTTGCTGCTGAGGCTGCCCTGGAGGACTTGGGTTTGCCCCTGTGAGGGCCAGGTGTGGAGGTGGTGCAGCTGCTTGGGGCGCAGGGGTTCTGACAGCACCAGGTACTCAGGGGAGTTGGCAGTTAGGGCAGCAGGAAATACAGTGCTCTAGAAGGGTATGGCAACCAGTATTTGCCAATACGCTTCAGTATTCTTGCCTGGAGAGCCCCCCTCCCTGACAGAGAAGCCTGGCAGGCCACAGTACAGGGTTGTAGAGAGATGAACACAATTGAAGCGACCCTGTATGCATAGATGCAAGACATTTTTTGCTTGTGGCAGCTCTGCCCCAGTGAGGGTCGAGCATGAAGGTGGCACAGCTGCTTGGCTTGCGGGGACCCTGGTGGTGCCAAGTGTGCAGGGACATGGACTGTCTCCACTCCAGGAGTTATGGCCTTATCAGAGTCATTTTTCGAGCCTCTTGTAGCTGGTGATCAGAAGCCCTCTTTGGCCAGACTTTCTCTTGGCCATTTTTTATTTTATTTTTAAACTTTACAATATTGTATTGGTTCTGCCATATATCGAAACGAATCCGCCACAGGCATACATGTGTTCCCCATCCTGAACCCTCCTCCTCCCTCCTGCCTCCCCATCCCTCTGGGTCGTCCCAGTGCACCAGCCCCAAGCATCCAGTATCGTGCATCGAACCTGGACTGGCGACTCGTTTCATATATAATATTATACATATTTCAATGCCATTCTCCCAAATCATCTCACCCTCTCCCTCTCCCACAGAGTCCAAAAGACTGTTCTATACATCAGTGTCTCTTTTGCTGTCTCGTATACAGGGTTACTGTTACCATCTTTCTAAATTCCATATATATGTGTTAGTATACTGTATTTATGTTTTTCCTTCTGGCTTACTTCACTCTGTATAATAGGCTCCAGTTTCATCCACCTCATTAGAACTGATTCAAATGAATTCTTTTTAATGGCTGAGTAATACTCCATTGTGTATATGTACCACAGCTTTCTTATCCATTCATCTGCTGATGGACATCTAGGTTGCTTCCATGTCCTGGCTATTTATAAACAGTGCTGCGATGAACATTGGGGTACACGTGTCTCTTTCCCTTCTGGTTTCCTCAGTGTGTATGCCCAGCAGTGGGATTGCTGGATCATAAGGCAGTTCTAGTTCCAGTTTTTTAAGGAATCTCCACACTGTTCTCCATAGTGGCTGTATTAGGTTGCATTCCCACCAACAGTGTAAGAGGGTTCCCTTTTCTCCACATCCTCTCCAGCATTTATTACTTGTAGACTTTTGGATCGCAGCCATTCCGACTGGTGTGAAATGGTACCTCATAGTGGTTTTGATTTGCATTTCTCTATGATAATGAGTGATGTTGAGCATC
>NW_011494846.1:4829315-4833092 GCF_000754665.1 Bison bison bison
TATTATTTTCTCCCATTCTGAAGGCTGTCTTTTCACCTTGCTTATAGTTTCCTTTGTTGTGCAGAAGCTTTTAAGTTTAATTAGGTCCCATTTGTTTATTTTTGCTTTTATTTCCGATATTCTGGGAGGTGGGTCATAGAGGATCCTGCTGTGATGTATGTCGGAGAGTGTTTTGCCTATGTTCTCCTCTAGGAGTTTTATAGTTTCTGGTCTTATGTTTAGATCTTTAATCCATTTTGAGTTTATTTTTTAAAAATGTATTTGTTTACACTCTCCTCTCTTTTTGGAACTCCATTTAAAAGTATATTTGAATGATTCAGGTTGTCTTATAGTTCCTTAATATTCTCAGCACTGTTTCCACCCACCTTTTTCAGTTGAATCTTTTGCTTCTCCAATCCAAGTACTAAGCAGGCCCGACCCTGCTTAGCTTCTGAGATCAGACAAAATGGGGCATGTTCAGGGTGGTATGGCCGTAGATGAATCTTTTGCTTCTTTCAAGCATACAAATATATCATTTTTTAAACAATGGTAATTTTACCTTCTTCCATTCCCATAATTATGTTCTTAAAAAGTGTTTGTGTATACATATACATTAAAATGCTGAGTAATGGAGTTAATAGCAGAAATTACTATTTATTATTGCCCTTGACTCTCATAGGAATGATTCTAGAGATTCACTATTAACTTTGAAGCTCTGGCATATACTTTGAGTTTAAATTTTTATCATGTTATGGGAGTATCTTTCTATCAAATGCATTCTTAGCATCTGATGAGATAATATTATATTTCTCCATTGAGTTTTTAATATGAATTTTCATGATAAATTTTCTAATTATGAACCATTGTTGTGTTCCTGACATGATCTCCATTTAGCAATGATTCATTTGTTATTTGTTTCAGTGTCCTGCTAGAGTCAACTTGCTAACATTTTATTTAGATTTTTTTTTTTTTTTTGCTTTATGAATGAGATTGGTCTTTGTCCAATGCTTGGTACATACCCACATATAATTTGGGTACACAATACTTTGTTGTTAGATAGTCTTAGTACTCTTCCTTCCAAGTTTTTTTTTTCGAAAACCACTTTGTGTCAGGCCCTGTGTTGAGCAAGAGCAATTTAAAGACAAATATTCTTTGGTTTCTATCTTGGGGAAACATACCATCTAGTAGGGGAGAGAAACAAGGCAGTAGAGATTTACAAAATGAAGTAAAAGTGCAATAGTAGAGGCAGATTCCAGGTAATCTGGGAGTATATGGCCAAAACATATGGTTCATTAGTAAACACTGGTTGAATTGAACTTGTCTTGTTTGGAAGAGACTTTCTGGGGGAGGCTTTGCAAAGGAATAAATAAAGGAATAGAAGCCAACTTCCTTCTTCTGCGAAGAGCTATGTAGAGCTCTAGAAGGCAGAGGGACCTGATTTTACTGTATCATTCTTTTTCATAATCAACACCTGCAATTTCAAATGGACTATTTTTTGCCTTCATGAATTTATGAGTCATAGTTTCTGAATTGTTTCCAAATCCTTTACCAAATTCAGCTAAACATGGCTATGCCCTGAGTTCAGCAAAAAATTTCAGAAAATAATTTAATCTAAAAGTGGTTTGAGTCCCAGAGAAATTTAGTTGAGTTTCTTGCCCTTTAGTTATTGGAAGTTATTTAGATTTAAGGGAAACAATCATATTCTATGTTTATTTTCCTTATATGTCAGCATTTCTATCTATTTTACCTATTTCTTTTATTCTTTTTCTACTAATCACATTGATAGGATAGGAAGTTGGAGAAAGGAACTAACATGCATAGGTCATCTATATTGTGACCTATGCTGCCTGTCAGTTCACAGCAACCCTTGCGGGAATATTCTCATTAACTTCTTTTTCTCAGTTGCAGTTTACTCATGGGCACATGACTTAATTATGGTAAAGCTAGAATTCTAGTGCAGATGTGGTGGAGTCCAAAGGCTTTCTACTGTACCATGGAAAGGGTTTGATTTCAGAAAGAAGTAGACGTTGCTGTATATTTATGCTGTGCTTATGCCTTTCTTTTTAAAAATTGAATATATTTAAGGTGTACAATATGCTGATTTGATACACAGATATGGTGAAATGGTTTTAACAGTCAAGGTAACATTTTCTCACATGGTTACCATCTTTTTTTTAAAAGAACACTTGAACTGTATTGACTTAGCCAGTTTTTAGTGTTCTATACACTATTATTATGCTTGTCATCGTTGTGTACATTAGATTCAGCTTATTAATTCTATACAACTGAACCTCTCTACCCTTTGACCAGTATCTCCCATTGCCCCCACCTCCTCACCCACAGTGTTCTACTCTCTACTTCTGTGTAATTGACTTTTTGTTAGTTGCACATTTAAATGAGATCATGCAGTTTTTTTTTTTCTTTTTGTGTCTGGCTTATTTCAGTTAGCATAATGTCCTCCAGGTTCATCCATATTTTTTCAAATGACTAAGTCTCCTTCCTTTTTAAGGCTGAATTATACACACACACACACACACATTTTTCTTCATCCATTCATCCATAAATGATATTAGGTTGCTTTCATATCTCGGATATTGTAAAGGAATTGTAAATAATGCTGCAATCAACATGGAAGCACAGATACCTGAATATTTTCTTTTATTTTCTCATACTATTGACATTTTACATACTAAAGAAAATCAAGGATAAAAAAGTAACTAATGAAGTAATGTGTCTGACATGAGCTTGTATTTTTCTCATCAATGTTACTCATCTTGAACAATCACAAAAAGACCTCATACTTTTATGCATTCTAAGATGTTGTCTTGGGCTTTTAGGTAATTTGGAGGTAATTATGGATGAATCTTTGAGCCCCTTTTTGGGGGTGGGGGGCAAGAATACTAGAGAGGGTTGCCATTCCCTTCTCCAGGAGATCTTCCTGACTCAGGGATTGAACCCGGGTCTTCCGCACTGTACACACACGCTTTACCATCTGAGCCACCAGGGAAGCCGTGACCTTGTACAGGAGACAGGGGTCAAGTTCATCCCCATGGAAAAGAAATGCAAAAAAGCAAAACGGCTGTCTGAGGAGGCCTTATAAATAGCTGTGAAAAGAAGAGAAGCGAAAAGCAAAGGAGAAAAGGAAAGATATTCCCATTTGAATGCAGAGTTCCAAAGAATAGCAAGGAGAGATAAGAAAGCCTTCCTCAGCAATCAATGCAAAGAAACAGAAGAAAACAACAGAATGGGAAAAACTAGAGATCTCTTCAAGAAAATTAGAGATACCAAGGGAACATTTCATGCAAAGATGGGCTCAATAAAGGACAGAAATCATATGGACCTAACCGAAGCAAAAGATATTAAGAAGAGATGGTAAGAATACACAGAAGAACTATACAAAAAGTTCTTCACAACCCAGATAATCAGGATGGTGTGATACTCACCTAGAGCCAGACATCCTGGAATGTGAAGCCAAGTGGGCCTTAGAAAGCATCACTATGAACAAAGCTAGTGGAGGTGATGGAATTCCAGTTGAGCTATTTCAAATCCTGAAAGATGATGCTGTGAAAGTGCTGCACTCAATATGCCAGCACATTTGGAAAACTCAGCAGTGGCCACAGGACTGGAAAAGGTCAGTTTTCATTCCAATCCCAAAGAAAGGCAATGCCAAAGAATGCTCAAACTACTGCACAATTGTACTCATCTCACACGCTAGTAAAGTAATGCTCAAAATTCTCCAAGCCAGGCTTCAGCAATATGTGAACCATGAACTTCCAGATGTTCAAGCTGGTTTTAGAA
>NW_011494846.1:4833664-4845888 GCF_000754665.1 Bison bison bison
CTATGGTTTTTCCAGTGGTCATGTATGGATGTGAGAGTTGGACTGTGAAGAAAGCTGAGCACTGAAGAATTAATGCTTTTGAACTGTGATGTTGGAGAAGACTCTTGAGCGTCCCTTAGACTGCAAGGAGATCCAACCAGTCCATTCTAAAGGAGACCAGTCCTGGGTGTTCTTTGAAAGGACTGATGCTGAGGCTGAAACTCCAATACTTTTGGCACCTCATGCGAAGAGTTGACTCATTGGAAAAGACTCTGATGCTGGGAGGGATTGGGGGAGGAGTAGAAAGGGACGACAGAGGATGAGATGGCTGGATGGCATCCCCGACTCAATGGAGATGAGTTTGGGTGAACTCTGGGAGTTGGTGATGGATAGGGAGGCCTGGCGTGCTGCGATTCATGGGGTTGCAAAGAGTCGGACATGACTGAGCGACTGAAGTGAACTGAACTGATGGATGAATCTCTAAGAAAAATCAAGTTTACAACTGCTATTTTAGGCTTAAATTGATCAACTCAATTTTCTTCCACTTGTGTATTCTACGAATTGGTCATATCAGTTGTGGGTCATTGTCACTTAGTCGTGTCCAACTCTTTGCAACTCCATGAACTTTAGCCTGCCAGGCTCCTATGTCCATGGAATTCTCCAGGCAAGAATACTGGAGTGGGTTGCTATTTCCTTCTCCAGGGGATCTTCCCAACTGAAGGATCAAACCTGGGTCTCCCGCATTGCAGGCGGATTCTTTACCACCTGAGTCACCAGGGAAGCCATGGAGTATGTATGTAGGATACAATGGAAAACAACACTATTCTTGGCCTTGTTGCTTTCTAGTGGGAGAGAGAGACAAATGAGATAAATGTTTCAAGATAACTAGAGGATTCTGTGAGAGCACTTAGGAGGCGAACCTAACATAAAAAACATTTCAGAAATTCCCCGAAGTCCATTGTCTTGCATCACCTGTACAAAAGCAAAAAAAGAAGATATGGGATGAGTATTTCTTTGCGACAAAGGATTAACACACACACACACACACACAAATTCAGTTCTCATTGTATGTATGTGTGTAAATTTTGGGGTGATGTCCTAGAAATCTTTGTAGTGTTTTCTATGTTCTACTTTTCATCTGCCAATAATATGGTTTTGTATTCTTCTATTATTATTCTCTTATAGAGACAAGGCAAATAAGATGGTAAAATTTGCACTGCCATCCCCATGTCATCCTCTTCCGTAATCATTCTGAGAGGCTGGCTGGGATTGTAATTCTTATTCCTTAAGTTTCAGATTTGGGGCAAAGCTTGTTGTACTACATTACTCTTAGAATGAAGTGTTTGGGTTTCCTTTTTTGAATAAACTTTTTTGCTTATTTTTATGATATGCTTTATTTTATACTTGTTGCTATCTACACATCAAAGGGAAGTTGAATGGCTTATATTTACCATGCTATTTGAAGATAGCTATGCTAAACGTGGTATTTTTCCAAGCATTGCAGACTTTTTTTTTTCATTTCCAAGTACTGCAAATGCCCTTTTGTAACGCAAAACTCTCATTAATAACCATTGAAATCTTATTTTTTCTCAGTCTTTTTTCTTGAAAGTTTGAGTTCTGCTATTGACTTAAACTTTTTTTAAAAAATGCCCTGAGGATTTCCTTTCATAATAATAATAAAAATAAAGAAAATGAAAGAACACTTAACAAGAATGGCATTGTCTCCATGAATAGATTTAGCAAAAGAATGAAGTCTATGTTATGATTATCATCCTTGCCAGTATCCTTTCAGGTATATTTTGTAGAATAAATTGAGGGTGAAGGACTAGGAAAGGCTGGAAGACATAAGCACAGACTTTCCTTTTTGGCTCAAGGTACTTCAAACCTAGCTAGGGCAGGATTTTTACCTAAAAGGAAGTTTTTCTGCTAATGATCTCTTTAGGCAAAGATAACCCACCCAATGATACCAAACCCTTTTTATATTAGATGAGGGTGGCTTTATAACTGAAAAAGAATGAAAGCAGTTCTTTCTTCTGAAATAGTCTTGATATTTTTAAAATTTGGAAGTCTACTTAAGTGCCCAGATAAATCTGTGTTAGCCTTCTGTGTCTTTATATTGATAGCAGTATCATTAAAAATTCAAACAGAAAAACAGTAAAATAGGGGATGCTTTTGTTGAGTTATGAAAGGTAGAAACTTTCCTATTCTTCTGACAGAGTCTAGGCAGATGCTTCTAAAATAAAACATTTTGAATACATACAAAATGTGTACCTGGTTTTGTGTGAGTGCTGACATTTAGGATAAAAGGATGTTATTTCTCAATTCTGTTAAAAGGGGAAACAATTTGAAGATTTTGCCCTTCAATAAAAGTGAATTTCAAAAATTGTACACCCTCCAATCATGCTTGTTTGTTAAAAGTTTATCAAATCAACTGTCGGCTGGTTTAAATTTCTATGTATCTTTTATTTCTACTGTATGATTTTTAAAAATACTGGGAGGTTTTCTGTGATGCTATACCTATGAAATATTCTACAGTCAGGAATTAAGGATTGTGGAGAGTCATACATGTTATGCCTCTTTTTCAGTCTTTCCTAAGACTTCCTTTTATCCATTTTCATGTAATGGCATGATACCTTTACAGCATGAACACTGCAGACAGAGGTGGCTACATTTTCAACCTTTTCTCCCAGTTCACATCCTGGGGTATGTGAAGGGGAAAAGAAATGCTCTACAAATAGGCTGGACCTCACAGTTTGCTCTAAGGGAGCAAAAGTTTACATTTGTCAGAGCAAAATGAAGAAGCATGGTAGAGGGCGAACACTGAGTACTCAGCGTTAAGCGCCACCGCTCCCAGTCTAATGGGTAATAGAGTCATTAATTCTGCTGATTAACTTGGCCTTGGGGTTCATGGAAATGACATCCACCTCTTTTTTTTTTTTTTTTTTAAGCTCAAACTGTGGAACGAGGGAACATAAAAAAACAAGCTAATTAGAGAGAAATCAGGAGAAAAGAAGCGGAGAGAAAAGAAAGACAGTCTCAGCATTAATGAGACTTGTTTGGGGAGAGAATGTGACAGGCTCTTCAAAAGCATTATTGTCACATGTGTCACCATTTCATAGATGGCGAGAGCTACCTTTGAGCTTCATGCTGATCGTTAATGATTTGAAACTATAGAAAGATTGAAAAGGTAAAAGGGAAAATGTCAGACTCAACTGGATTTTAATGAGCTTATGTTTTTTTCCTAAGGACAACAGCCTGGAAAGTAGAGAAAGTTCACATCCTTTCTCTCCTTCACTCTCTGGATTTTCATTTCTTTCTGAGAGATACAGTTGGCAAAGGAACAATGGGAGAAGGATATCAAAGGTCTAAACTCAAAGACCTGGGATGCGTTCTTTTTCTGAGAAGATGGGTGGCAGCAAGGGCAGCACAGGGGTTTGAATGACACAATAAGGGGAGATTGATGGAGGAGATGGCAGGAGCGCTTGTTTGTTTTTTGGGGACGTGCTGAGCCGAAGCCATCTTCACACTGTGAGATGTAACAAAGAAATCCAAAATGATTACGCAGGTTCATTCATCAGTATCAGTGCTTCAGCTATTGCTGTGTGCAACAATGAGATGACAAGGCATTTATTGCTGATGGTTGGTTATTAGTCGCATTATAGGAAACATTAGAGCGGAGCAGGATGCATAGACCAGGGAGACAATAGCTTTCTGGGCTCAGAACTCAGCAGGGTAGCCATGTCATTAAATTTGGTAGTGCCAATTTAATTTTTTTTAAATAAACTGGAAAGAAACTTTGAAAATGAATTCTGTAACCCCATTTTTACCTTAATAGTAACTGTCAGAATTTCACTCCCTGGGCTGTCAATTCTGTGTTAGTAGGCTGAGCACACAGAGAAGGCTCACATTATTTTCAAAAGAATTGAGTACTAGTGGGAAAATCAGAACCAAATTTCAAGTCTTTTCTAGATGATTTTCTTGCGGTTCTTGAAACATTAAATCCTGATTATGGTACAGTACCAAGGAACAAATTACTAATCAGGCACCAAGGTCAAATCAACTGCCTTACTGATGAGTTTCTGATGAATTCCTTTCTGAAATAAGAGACCTACATTCCTGAGTTGAAAGTAGTAGCCTAGCTCATTGCAAAGCAACAAGGCTGCAACAGAATGGGGGCTTGAATCCTTTTTTGTTTCTTGACAGTTTCTCTTCCAGCATCCACTGATACAAATAAATCTGAACTCATCATGTATGTGTACCTGAGTTTGCTGTGTCCAAATGTGTGTTTTTGGTCTACTTGCCTGTAGAGTTATTGTAAATAGAACAAAGTTGAAAATAACCACCTGAAGAAGATCTTGAGGGCCAGAGGGATTATTAAAAAAGAATTCTACCTAAAAAGCTTTCCATTCTAAAGTTTCAGAACACATTAAACACTAATTCATTCTCTCATCAATCCCAGATTACTAAAATAATTCTGCTCTGGAATACATGGAGTCACGGAGGTTTAAATAAACTTGACCAAGATTTTAGTCTTTCTCCAATTTAAGATTAGAAACTTGGATATGTATTTTAGAACTTATCTGATTTCTGCTCAAGGCCCTAGGTGTACTCTCTTATTCATTTGAAATGCCTTTTATAATAATGCCTTTAATAATCCACACTGTGGATTATTAAAATAAATTTTTTTTGTAGTTGCAAGCAAGATGGAGGCTCCTTAAAACTCTTCTTTGGTGTTGGGCATGGAAGAAGTCCAACATAAAGCGTGGAAGATATTTTTATAAAGCTTATTGGAGAAAATAAGGCTCGGTTCAGACTGGAAAGAGTAGTGTTTCTTGGGGATTAATTCACTGAGGGCTCAATAGGAATTTCGTCTTGAAGAAGTCTTTCTTGATCCCTAAGAACTGTGTTAAGTATCTCTCCTTTGTATTTTTCCATCGTTGGACTTAGCACATTTTATTGAAATTGTTCATTTATATGGTTGCTCTTTTCTGTTTGAAGATGCAATACTAAGAAAAAAAATAAGCACAAATATTTGGAATAGTTGATCTTATTTGTCAGCAGAACTTTAAAGGAAGAAACAATAGATAAGTCTAAATCAATGTCAATCTTTCTGTCATATTCCCCTCGTTTTTGTCTTTTAAAACTCCTTGAGTCTCCCTAGTTACCCTCTGGTCTTATTCACAGAAAGTCTTAGAGACCCTATTCGTGTTCCCTGTTCTCTCCCTCCTGCCAGTCATTTACTTTAAAGTGACATGTAAATTACCAAACAAAAAGTATATTTGTTTTATGTTTTAATTAAAAAAAATTTGACTATGCTGGGTCTCTGTTGCTGGGTGTGGACTTTCTCGAGTTATATGAGGGCTTCTCTATTGTGGTGTGTGGGCTTCGTTGCCCTGTGGCATGTGGAATCTTAGTTCCCCAACCAGGGTTCGAACCTGTGTTCCCTGCATTGGAAGGTGGATTCTTAACCACTGGACCACCAAGGAAGTCCCCAGAATATATATTTATAAGGATAAAATTTAATCTTTCATCAGATTAAATCTTGTCTTTCATAGCCATGCTATAGAATATTTTGAGAATGTTTGTTGGGAAGAGAAAATACTTGGTTTCATAAGTGTCCAAGATAGTTTTCAAAAAGGAAAAAAAAAATGGCACCCACACACTGACTCTTTTCTGAGTTGCTTTCATGGGATTTTAAATAAGTTCTTGAGTTAGGTAAGTGGCTTGGCAGGCATCCATGAGGTGCTGGGTAGTTTACAACTCCCTTCATGTATATTTCCATTACAATTTCCACAGCAAACCTATGGGCCAGCCAAACGAGGTCTTTAATTCCTATCGTGCAGATGAGCAAAGTGAGGAACAGAGGGTGTCTGGTCGAAGGGCAGATAGACAGGCAGCTGCTGAGTGGTGGGGGTGATACTCAACACCTAGTCTTCCTGCTTCAGCACTTCTTTTTATGATTCACATCTAGACACCAGAATGAGCTCTTCAACTTGCTGCACGTTTACTGCTACGGTATTATTACTGCTGGTACATTTTGCACCAGTAGCTCCTCCAAAAAGGGCATTACATAAAAGAATCTCAAACATTCACTTTTTAATGGCTATTCCTAAAGGTAGACACACTCTTTCTTCTAGAGGTGTACAGATGTTAAATGGCAAAAAATAAAGGCACATGCATAATTTAAATGGCACTTGATTTAGGAGGCATTCAATATGGCAGAATATAAACCTGTGTATAATTTCAATTCAGACAGTAAAAGAAAAAAATATTTTCTAAGAGAAAAATACTCTGAACGGTTTGCAGGCCAAGGTAAGGGGTTCAGACTCTAGTCTAGGTTGGATGGGCAGTCAGGAGCAGATTCTAAGCCAGGGATCCCACAAGTCCCTTCTCTTTGGATTTCATGAAAAACTGTATGGAGATGCCTTAAACCTGAAAATAGAGAAGAGGGACATGTCTAAAAATGGAGTGGGGAAAGAAGGTCATCTCCACCTTGAGCAGAGAGGCGTGGAAAGGTCTTGGGAAAGGCCAGTGTGTGTGTGTGTGTTTGTGGATACATAAGACTTGCCAGGTTTTTGCCAGTGGTGCTAACTAGGAGAGCTATTGAGCAAGCACGGTGAGGGCTCCAGGGATCCTCAGCTGGAATCTGTGCAGGTGCGGCTTCCTGGTTGCTGGCCAGCATTATTTTGCAATGTGCTGGCAGTAACCACTTTTAAATAGAAACATGATTGCACTTTATTTTAATATTTCTCCCTCCTGTTTTTTCACCCTACTGTAAATCAGCTCTGCTCTGAGCATAGAGTCCTTGCCAAGGTTTCCGGTAACAGATTCAGCCCCACTGGGTTGAGTCTGTTTTCTGTGCTTAGAAACATATTAAGTTTACCGGAGTTGGCTTAGTTCAAAGGCCCAAGTGAGAAAAATATTAACCACCCAGAGCAAACTTTCCTTATGCTTATGTGATATTTGGAGATGTACTGTTTCACTACTCCCAAGACCATGGCAGAGAGCAGGTCACCGAATGAAGACCTGCCCCGTCTGCTTTGCTCTCTTGCCGTGTCAGTTCTAGGAGGATTCTATGGCAGATGAAGTCATTGGGAACTGAATAGATCCCTCTTCAGAACAGTAATTAGAGTAGCTTATACTTAGGTAACACTCCGTGTCAGACATTATTCTAAAGACTTTCTATATATTGCTTCATTTAATCTTCATCCAACTCTATGAGGAAGTTACTATTTTTACGTGATTGTGCAAATGGGGAAACTGAGAGACACATATGTTATTTGCCCAAGGTCACACAGATTTAGTAAATAGAGGAGCTAGGATTTGAACACAGAGAATCTAAGATTAGAGTCTGTCTTCTTAGCTACTTGGCTATATAGCATCCATCTTAGTAGCTTGAGACTATCTTTTTTTTTTTTACTATAAAATTTATTTTATTTTTATTTTTAATTGGAGCATACTTTCTTCACAGTGTTTTCTTGGTTTCTGCCATACAGTGTGAATCGATCATAAGTATACATATGTCCCCTCCCTCTTGAACCTCCCTTCCACCCCACCACCATCCCATCCCTCTAGACTGTCACAGAGCAGCGGGCTGAGCTCCCTGTGTTACGCAGCAACTTCCCACTGGCTATCTATTTTACACATGGTGATGCATATGTTTCAATGCTACTCTCTCAATCCATCCCGCCCTCTCCTTCCCCCGCTGTATGACAAGTCTGTTCTCTATGCCTGCAGGACTCTCTTTTTTTGCCAAGTCAAGGTCAGCTTTCCCAGTCTCTTCACTTCCTATTTGTGTACATGTTTATCTCCTCAATGGAACTTCAAGTAAAGTTTCTTACCTGGTCTTAAACCTAATCAAATCTATTCTTTGTATCACAAATACAATAAAATTATTTCTACGCGGCAGAAGCATCCTTAGCAGTTTCCCTTGGTACTAGACAACACAATTCTTGTTTTGATATAACTCCTGTCTTTAGTGAGTTCCCTTGGCGCTTGGCTTTGCCCAATAAATTCATCTTCATTTAGTTCTTTGGAACACTTATTATAAGCCCAAATGACCCATAACTGATAATATATTTTAAAAAGCACGTGGTTCTTGCTCCTGGTTCTGTTACCTTAGGAATCAACTGACATGACTTTCTTACTGATTTTAGCTGGATGGTCACGTTAATAGGTCATCAGGTCTGCTGTTTGCCTGTAAACCATGTGAGATGCAAAACCCCTATTAGAACCAGTTTTTCTTATTTTTTTGTTTAAGGTTTTTATCATTGTAAAATACTCAGTAAAAACTAAAGTTTAAACATGAAAAGTGTTAACACTGTAGAAGTCAAAGTAATGAATTAAGAGTTAGGAGTTACTGATTTTCGTCTCACATTTTTCAGTGATTAGCTATGTGACTTTTGCTGGGTGACCCTGAGGAAATCATAATGGGATCATTTTCCTTACTAATGAAACCAGACAGTGAAATTAGATAATGTCTTTTCAATTCTTTTTAGTCTCTAGATTACAATAGCCCCCCTTTCCCTGAACTCTTATCACCATCACTTTCCACCAGAGATTTGAAAGGGATAAAACTGTAGTGGGAAATTCAAACTTTGATCTGTTCCTTTGTTAAGAATGAAAAGCTTGTATAGTTGAAGAGTTTATTGAAACTTTCTAGAGGGAGAATATTGGTTTCACATGTGCAAATTTACATTTTGGGTTTTACATTTTAGAGCACCGTAAGTTGACCTGAGAATTAAAAGTTATGAGAAAATTCCTTTCTCTTCTGGTGACTTTTTGAAAGATCTCAAGAATGCTTGCATGCTTATGGTCACTAAGGATCCTTCTAACTCTATGTTCCTTTGTAACTGTGTTAGTATCATTCCTACTTAACCTGTGACACTATCGGCTGTCACATGTTCTCCAAATCCTTGCTACTCAAAGTACTACTATAGATCAGCAGCATCACTTAGGACCTGGTAGGACTGTTTGTGCATGTGTGCTAAGTCACTTCAGTCGTGTCTGACTCTGTGCGACCCCATGGACTGCAGCCCGCTAGGCTCCTCTGTCCATGGGCGTCTTCAGGCAAGAGTACTGGAGTGGGTTGCAGTGCCCTCCTCCAGGGGATCTTCCTGACCCAGGGATCAAACTTGCATCTCTTAAGTCTACTTGCACTGGCAGGCGGGTTCTTTATCACTAGCATCACCTGGGAAGCCCTGTTAGGGCTGTAGACCTACTAAATCAGAAATTACAGTTTAATAAGGTCCCCAGGTGGTTTGTATGCACGTTAATGTTTGTGATATACAGCTCTAAATCATGGAGATTGTTGGAAGTTCCTCTCAACATCTCAGCTTTCTGTTTAATGTGGTGCTACTTGAATCAAAATTTATAGGTATTCTAGAAACTCAGATCCTTGAACTTAATTCCTCTATTAAGAGAGAGTAGGTGTGGTAAGGGAGAGGGGGTGGGTGACACATTATTTTCAACACATCCTAGGATGCTAGTTTCTCAAGACAGCACCGGCCTACAGCAAAATGTGAGTTTTGATGCATTAGGAATCAATTGACTCAAGTTGCATATAGAGAGGTGCATCGAAGAAAGTGAAATCATGGAGGCAAGCTGTGTGCAAGAGGAGCAATAACATGATCCAGTGCTTTGCAGCTAGGATTAGAGCTGAAGAACCATTCAAAATTTATGTGGCAATTAAAAACCATTATCACTCCTCTCCCCCATGTCGTAAAACGTTGGGTTGTTTATCAACCAACCTTGTAGGACATTATCATGTTCCCTGTCTTGTGATCCATAGGGTACATTCAGACTCCTCTGCTTAATGAGGAAGAATATGGGAAAGCCTCTTTTTAGCAAAGGGGCCCTTTGTCTGGTGACCTCTTGCCTCCCGTTCCAGACTAGTCTTTCTTTTCCTTTTTATCATCACTTTGTCAGATATGTCTGATACTCAGTCTCGCCTTGGTGCCCCTGAGTCCTGAACCAAGCTGTCGAGTGTCCTGTGCTTGTTTTTTTTTCCTCTCCTACTTCTCATTGTCCTTCACTCCTAAAATCTGTTCTCCGTTATCTGTCAATTGCGTCATGTTAAATAGCTCGACAGTCTCTTTCCTCTGGAATATCTGAATGTTAGCAACAAAATCTTGTCTTTCTCCAAGTACTGGTCTCCGCTGGAGTCCTTCACATGTCAGTACGGGTGAGCGGAGGAGAAGTATTGAAAGAGGAGGGCAGTGGCAGTCTGTTCCAAATGCATCTCAAATCCTTCCTAGGTTACCATGAAAGAAACTGAGCTTTAAAACCTTGCCTGGTTTTGTTACTCAGTCACGTTGTTTCACTCCAAAGTTTGTACCCTAAACTGCTACGCCACTGGCATAAGAACATGTTTAATATATCGTTTCTCTGTTGGTGTAGAACATTTTCTTCTGATTATACTAGTTACATTAATATATGACAGTAATAATCCTTAGTCCACATTATTTCAGCTCTTTCCAGGGCCTGTCTTCATCCAGTTCTTTACCTGCTGTTCTCTGGATATTTTGATAGGTATGAAAAGTTATCAAGAAGGTGGTGTATGCTACCAGGAACCCTCTCCTTACTCTAATTTTTATTTTTGTAAGCAGTTACACCCTTTATCCAAGACTAATAAAATTAATGCAGTTTAAGTGATTCATTTGGCTTGGGGACTACTTGTAGTAAACAATAAACAAATTTGATGAAAAAAGGATCTACATTCTCCATTCAATAAATATTTGAACTTCTCCTTTTTTGGGTAAGGACCAGTATTGGGAGGTATGGGGCATGTGACGTTCAGTCCGAAGTTCTGGGGCCAGATGTGATGGTTGTGTCACCTTGACTGGGCCACGAGGTGTGTGGCCCCTTGTGTCTGAGAAGGTGTTTTTGCATGATGTTAACATTTGAATCAATGGAAACAGTGACAGACTTTTATTTTCTTGGGCTCCAAAATCACTGCAGATGGTGATGGTAGCCATGAAATTAAAAGATGCTTGCTCCTTGGAAGAAAAGCTATGATAAGCCTAGACAGCATATTAAAAACCAGAGACATTACTTTGCCAACAAAGGTCTGAATAGTCAAAGCTTTGGTTTTTCCAGTAGTCATGTATGGGTGTGAGTTGGACCCTGAAGAAAGATGAGCGCCAAAGAATTGATGCTTTTGAACAGTGGTGTTGAAGACTCTTGAGAGTCCCTTGGACTGTGAGGAGATCCAACCAGTCAATCCTAAAGGAAGTCAGTCCTGAATATTCACTGGAATGACTGATGCTGAAGCTGAAGCTCCAATACTTTGGCCACCTGATGCAAAGAGCCAACTCATTAGAAAAGACCCTGATGCTGGGAAAGACTGAACGCAGGAGGAAAAGGGGATGACAGGATGAGATGGTTGGATGGCATCACTGACTCCATGGACATGAGTTTGAGCAAGCTCTGGGATATGGTGAAGGACAGGGAAGCCTGGTGTGCTGCAGTCCATGGGGTTGCAAAGAGTCAGACACGACTGAGCAACTGAACAAAAACAACAAGAACATTTGAATCAGAATCAGTAGACTGAGTAACGTAATAACATTCTTAACGTGTGTGGATCTCTCCCATTGAGCTGAAGACCTGTTGCTTCATTGCTTCAAGCTGGGACCTCAGTCTTTCCCTGCCTTTGGATTCAAACTGAAAACTGAAACATGGGCTCTTCTTGGGTCCCAACTTGCCAAATACAGATCCAGGGACTTCTCAGCCTCCGTAATCACATGAGCCAGTTTCTTACAATGAATTTCTTTGTGTGTGTGTGTGTGTGTGTGTGTATATATATTCAGGTATACTTCAGAGATATTGCAGGTTCAGTTACAGACTACCACAATAAAGCAAATATTGCAATAGAGTGAGTCACATGAAATTTTTGGTTTCCCAATGCATATAAAAGTTATATTTATACTATATGATAGTCTATTAAGTATGCAATAGCATTCTGTCTAAACAAACAATGTATATAGCTTAATTAAAAAATAATTAATTCTTTTGCTAAAAAATGCTGTCACTTGAGCCTTCAGTGACTCATAATCATTTTGTTGGTGGAGGGTTTGAAATATTGCAAGAATTACTGAAATGTAACACAGAGATATGCCAGCAAATTTGGAAAATTCAGCAGTGACCACAGGACTGGAAAAGGTCAGTTTTCATTCCAATCCCAAAGAAAGGTAATGCCAAAGAATGCTCAAACTACCACACAATTGCACTCGTCTCACACGCTAGTA
>NW_011494846.1:4845988-4853445 GCF_000754665.1 Bison bison bison
CAGATGTTCAAGCTGGTTTTAGAAAAGGCAGAGGAGCCAGAGATCAAATTGCCAACATCCGCTGGATCATGGAAAAAGCAAGAGAGTTCCAGAAAAACATCTATTTCTGCTTTATTGACTATGCCAAAGCCTTTGACTGTGTCCATCACAATAAACTGTGGAAAATTCTGGAAGAGATGGGAATACCAGACCACCTGACCTGCCTCTTGAGAAACCTGTATGCAGGTCAGGAAGCAACAGTTAGAACTGGACATGGAACAGCAGACTGGTTCCAAATAGGAAAAGGAGTACGTCAAGGCTGTATATTGTCACCCTGCTTGTTTAACTTCTATGCAGAGTACATCATGAGAAACGCTGGGCTGGAAGAAGCACAAGCTGGAATCAAGATTGCTGGGAGAAATATCAATAACCTCAGATATGCAGATGACATCACCCTATGGCAGAAAGTGAAGAGGAACTAAAAAGCCTCTTGATGAAAGTGAAAGAGGAGAGTGAAAAAGTTGGCTTAAAGCTCAACATTCAGAAGATGAAGATTGTGGCATCTGGTCCCTTTACTTCATCGGAAATAGATGGGGAAACAGTGGAAACAGTGTCAGACTTTATTTTTGGGGGCTCTAAAATCACTGCAGATGGTGATTGCAGTCATGAAAGTAAAAGACGCTTACTCCTTGGAAGGAAAATTATGACCAACCTAGATAGCATATTCAAAAGCAGAGATATTACTTTGCCAACAAAGGTCTGTCTAGTCAAGGCTATGGTTTTTCCAGTGGTCATGTATGGATGTGAGAGTTGGACTATGAAGAAAGCTGAGGGCCAAAGAATTGATGCTTTTGAACTGTGGTGCTGGAGAAGACGCTTGAGAGTCCCTTGGACTTCAGGAAATACAACCAGTCCATCCTAAAGGAGACCAGTCCTGGGTGTTCATTGGAAGGACTGATGTTGAGGCTGAAACTCCAATACTTTGGTCACCTCATGCGAAGAGTTGACTCATTGGAAAAGACTCTGATGCTGGGAGGGATTGGGGGCAGGAGGAGAAGGGGACAGCAGAAGATGAGATGGCTGGATGGCATCACCAACTCGATGCACATGAGTTTGGGTGGACTCTGGGAGTTGGTGTTGGACAGGGAGGCCTGGTGTGCTGGGATTCATGGGTGGCAAAGAGTCGGACACGACTGAGCGACTGAACTGAACTGAACACAGAGATAAACGTTGCTGGAAAAATGATACTGGTAGACCTGTGGATTGCAGGGTGGCCATGGACCTTCAATTTGCTAAAAACACAGTATTTGCAAAGCATATAAGGCAAAGTACAATAAAATGATGCATGCCTATATATATATATATATACACATACATATATATGTATATATATGTATTCTGTTGATTCAATTTCTCTGGAGAACGCTGGTTAACACACCAAGTGATACCAAACACACCTTTCAAAATCATCTCTTTCTTTTGTTTCCCCCAGTTTTATTGAGAAATAATCGATGTACATCATTGGGTAAGTTTAAGGCATACAGTGATGGTTTGATTTACATATATTGTGAAATGATTACCACAGTAGGCTCAGCTATCATCTCATGTACATACAATAGAAAGAAAAGAAGAAAGGTTATCTTTGTGATGAGAGTGCTTAGGATGCATTCTCTTGGCTTTCCTGTATACCATGCAGCAGTGTTAACTCTCGTCATCACGTTGCATGTCACACCTCTGGTGCTTGTTTATCTTATAACTGGAAGGTTGCTTCCTGACTGCTTTCCTCCAATCTGCAACTCCCTGCCCTTAACCGCAGATCTGATTTTTTTTTTTTATGAATTTAGTGTTTTTGTTCTGTTCTGTTTTTCTTTTTATGAGAAGTATTTGCATTGGAAGATAGATTAGATGACTTCTAATAGGTTTTGTTTTAAGAAATCCTATAGCTGTAAGTCATTGAAGAAATCAGTCTGAGGAAAAGTACAATATCAATAACAACTGGCCAGACTTCAGTCAGTACATTGGACAAAAACCTCTTCATGGGGAATTTTTGTGAGAGTTGTGACAAGTCTGAAAATGGAAGACAGTATTTCCATTGTCTTCTGAGCTTCAAAAGGAAGGAAGACGTTAATTGCCAACTGCCAGGCCCCAGAGGAGCAGTCACTGTTGACTAAGTGACTGCACGGCCAAGTCTTCTCTGTTGGGAAGATTGGGAAAGATTATCTCATGTGCCTCTGAGTGTGACTGCGGCAGGCTTTCTCTGTAAGAGGTACAGAAAAGAAAATGCTATGTGTCTTATGGGTCAGGAGGTAGATTTTTCTGGTGAATTAGGCCCTTTCCTCTCAGAATCTTCAATCCCATTCTAATATGGTATTTTTTTAAAAAAATTGAATGGGATTCATATAATTAAGGATTAACCACTTTAATGTAGAAAATGCAGTGGCACTTAGTGCTCTCACCATATAGTGCCACCATCAGCTCTCTCTGTGCTGTGCTTAGTCATTCAGTCATGTCTGACTCTTTGCAACCCCGTGGTTGCAACCCTAGCAACTCTTTGCAACCCTGGCCCGCCAGGCTCCTCTGTCCATGGAATTCTCTAGGCAAGAAACTGGAGTGAGTTGCAATACCCTTCATGGGATCTTCCCAACCCTAGGATCAAATCCAAGTCTCCTGCATTGAAAGCTGATTATTTACCACTGAGCCACCAGGGAAGACCCCAAATATTCTTTGTTATATATATACTTTACAAAGTAGGTACCGTTTGATTAATCAACTTAAATGCTTCACTTATTCCCTAGAGATATCAGAGAAGTGTGAAAACAAGACTTTCACTTTGTGCCCTTTTTCATAGTTACGGTGACTGCACCCCAACACTGTAATGAATTTAATTCTCTTGAAGTATATACATCATGCATCTCCACTCGGAGCTTACAACAAACTTGACATCTCTATTAAGAAAGGAAGTAAAAATGCAGCGAATTGAAGACAAGTGATATGCTGGGAAGGATTGGGGGCAGGAGGAGAAGGGGATGACAGAGGATGAGATGGCTAAATGGCATCACTGACTTGATGGACATGAGTTTGGGTGAACTCCGGGAGTTGGTGATGGACAGGGAGGCTCAGCGTGCTGCAGTTCATGGGGTCACAGAGAATTGGACACGACTGAGTGACTGAACTGAACTGATAATAGTATATAATAGTCATAGTGAAGCAAAATAGGCTATATTTTGAGTTTTTATTAAAAGATTTCTTTTTGGATGCTCCACATGGCACGTGGGGTGTGGGATGTGAGTTCCCAGACCAGGGATTGAACCCACGCCCCCTGCCTTGGAAACATGGAGTCCTAACCCCTGGACTGCCAGGAAACTCCTAAAAAAATTCTTATCAAACAGATTTGGAGAACGCCTGTGGTACAGTTCTTGAAGGTTTGGCGGCTGTCTCTGCCATCCTCACCCCAGGGGAAGAACACAGCCTCTTAATAAGACAAGTGGGAAGGGAGGACGGTGTGAAGGCGGTGAATGTACCAGTGGATGCTCGATGACAGTGTGTGCAGCACTCACTCTGGATTTTGCTTGATGAACATGTATGTATTTTCTTCCTCTCAGAATTTTGTATTTTTTAGGAGAAAAGTCAAAATGTCACAGTGGTATAAAAAGAGAAGCAAAATGCAATCTATATAATCCCCCCAACCCCCACCATTCTGGGGACCATTGTCCATTCATCTCCATTGAGATCACTTGACCAGCTCACAAGTCTCTTCTTCATAATTCTGTTCATGATTCAAGTTTCCTCCAGCTGTTCCCTCTCCCTCGCCCCCTGCTTCAAATGGCTGTTGATTCCTTTCTCCATAAAGTGTCCAAGAGCGATCCAAATAGGATTCTAATTCGGTGTGGAATCTGAGCAGGCAGTCTGCAGGAAGTTCCCTATCTGCGTCCCTTGTGCTCGCTGGCCCTCTTCTCTCCCAGCTTTGCCCCAGGTTCATATTTCTAGGAGCTCACAGGCAGTTCTGCGAGCCATTTCTGCTCCTTTGCTCCTTCATCGCTGCAACTACTCCCGCACTCTTGGTTTCAAACGACGCTGGGAAGCCAGTTCGCTGGAGTGTGCAGTGAGCTGAATTGCCACTGCTTCCTGCGGTTCGAGTGATAGATGGCACCATAAAATAGATGTGATGTGGTTATTAGGCTGTGATTCGGTTCATCCCGAGCCGTATTGATTGGTGTTGGTTCAGCGCTTGCTACACATTTTATCAATTGACCTTAGAGATTGTATCCTGCCTTGGCTTCTTTTACCTCTAATTCTACTTTATCTCCAGTTTTGTGGCTCCTAATTTTCCTTTGGTTGATTTCTCCTAGTATTTCTTTAGTTTTCTATTACCTTGGAGGACTTTTCTAATGAAACCATATTTTTCCCCTCACCATGCTTATTTACTTATTTATTTATTTAGCCAGGTTGACCTTCGTTACTCGGGCACATCACTTCTGCCTTTTGAGTCTCCAAGTTCTAAACTCTTTCAGACTGCACAAAGAACTTTTCCAGAATGTTCCAGTCCCTCAAACTGGCTGTCGGAGCTCGGCAAAGGGTGGTGATTTGCTTGCATCAATCTGTAGCTGATAATGACATGGCTCCCAGTTAAGAAAGGAAGGGAGGATGGACTGAAAGTTCTACTTGCCATTATTCTCTGTAATAGGCGGTTGGTGCTCTCTAAGCAATGCCACCTTTACATTTTTAAAGTTCTTTCTTTCCTTCCTTCCTTTTGAATGTTCTGTAAAGTTCCTCTTCTTCAAATGTTTATATAAAATGATTAGACAATTAAACAAAGGTAGCCATGGAAGTAGGAACTTTGCCTGCAGAGGGGGAAAGGAAGACATGAAGAAAGAGGGTAGAGGGTGGAAATTGGAAAAGGCAAAAATGTAGGGAATATGATGAGGCAGGGGCAAAGTTATTGAGAAGCTAGAGAACAGAGACAGATGTGCTTCCTGTGTACAACTCTTGGTGGGTTTGTTTTATAAATGGATATATATATATATAAATACATATATATGTCAGAAGGTAATGCGGTGAGAGTGAAGGTGAAGAGGGGAGGGGCTGGCAAAGTAAATGTTGGAAAAGTTAGATTAACATTTTCATAGATTGTAAACCCATCAGGGAAAGTAAACGTTTAATACACTGCTGGGTACCTTGTCAAGTACCCTATAATTATTAATAATTACAGACATTATTGTAAAAAATCACAGGAAAATCTGTGTACCTCGAGCAGTAGTGTTGTGACACTAAATTATCTTTGCTCAGGTATTCTCCAAGAGCTTGATTCTTAGATTTATTGCTTTTTATTTCCCATAGAAGCAGAAGTTAAATAAATGGATGACCACTTGTTTCCTTGGAAATGAAGCAGACATTGTTTGATCATTTTGTTTGAAAGAACCTAAGATTTGTAATGGCAGTTTTTGTTTACGAAGAACCATGTTGGTTGTACAAAGGAATTGCCCCAAATGGAACGAATACCCGTTTTGAAATTCCACATCTGCTTATCAGAAATTAATTTATGAGTCAAAATTGTTGAGTACCAACCTCAACGGAATGAGCAAGGAGTGCATGTCATGAAGCTGAAGAGTGTACTTTTTTAAGAAAACTCTTCTAATTAAGACTGAAAGTAGTCCAAGAAAAAGGCAGCGTGTCTTGTGTCTCTATCACAACACCATATGTACACAAAACTTTGATTTTTCAATGACCAGACCTACTTCATGTGTAAAAACATATAACTGTATGGCTGTTCAGTCGCTAAGTCGTGTCTGACTCTGTGACCCCACGGAGCACACTAGGCTCCTCTGTCCTCCACTGTCTGCTGTGAGTGACTTTGAGGTGGTTTAGAAGTGAAGTGAAAGTTGCTCAGTTGTGTCCAACTTTTTGCAACCCCATGGACTATAGCACATTAGGCTTTCCTGTTCTTCACTCTCTGTCAGAGTTTGTTCAAACTCAGGTCTATTGAGTCAGTGATGCTATCCAACCATTTCATCCTCTGCCACCCTCTTCTCCTTTTGCCTTGAATCTTTTTCAGCATCAAGGTCTTGTCCAATGAGTTGGCTCTTGGCCAAAGTATTGGAGCTTCAGCTTCAGCATCAGTCCTTTCAATGAATATTCAGGGTTGATTTCCTTTAGGATATACCTTTATATTCCTTGGGCTTCCCTCGTGGCTCAGCTGGTAAAGAATCTGCCTGCAATGCAGGAGACCTGCATTCGGTCTGTGATTGGGAAGATCCTCTGGAGAAAGGAAAGGCTACCCACTCCAGTATTCTGGCTTAGAGAATTGCATGGACTATATCGTTCATGGGATCGCAGAGAATCAGACATAACTGAGTGAATTTCACTTTTATATTCCTTCATAATGTCCCTGTGAAGTAGTTAATAGAGTCTCTATTTTATTAATTTAGAGAACAACCTCCTATCTCACTGAGTGTTCCATATCAAGAGACCCAAATGGGCAGCTGGGACTTCATTGAATGTCACAGGTATTTTCTAGTGTGTCTTGGGGGTTGGGGGAATCATGGGCTCTGCAATCCCAGAACACCTTCTCAGAACACTCATGCTTGGAACAGCTACGGTTAGGGCTACTGCAAGGAACTTTCTTGACCTGGGCCCTTGACCAGTACTCATTTGGCACTCTTTCCTTATCCCACAGGCATGAAGGTGAGGATTCATTCTACCTCCTTCCAATTAACACCTCATGAAAGGAATGAGGTAGCACCAACTTTCTTTCTGTTCACTCGCGTTTGCTTACAGCTACACTCACTTCTTGTATACGTTTGTCCATTTGAAGAACTTTTTCATGTCTTTTAAACCGCTCTTTTTTTGTATTGGCCACAGTGCCCATAATGACCTCTTTTGCCCTTGAAACTACAGGCAAACAATGGTTCTTAATGTGTGGGAACATGGATGCCACACTGTTTCCCCCACCCCCAGTCTTACTGAGATACAGTTGACATATAAGTCCAAAATCGGAGAAGGCAATGGCACCCCACTCCAGTACTCTTGCCTGGAAACTCCCATGGATGGAGGAGCCTGGTAGGCTGCAGTCCATGGGGTCTCGAAGAGTCAGACACGACTGAGCTACTTCACTTTCACTTTTCACTTTCATGCATTGGAGAAGGAAATGGCAACCCCCTCCAGCATTCTTGCCTGGAGAATCCCAAGGACGGAGGAGCCTGGTAGGCTGCTGTCTACGGCGTCGCACAGAGTTGGACATGACTGAAGTGACTTAACAGCAGCAGCAGCAGTCCAAAATGTGCCGCTTGATGATTTGATATATGTTGAAAATGGCCACATTGTTGAACTTGACATCAGTTTGTCATCACATCTGGTCTGTGGAGGGGAGAGGCTTAGCAAAAAAAAGTAGTTTAGAGCATCTAGGCTGTGCCTTCTCATACCAAAGCCCCCTGGAAAGAACCTGATTATTGAACAGCTACACTTTTGGAAGGTACCCACGA
>NW_011494846.1:4853545-4886642 GCF_000754665.1 Bison bison bison
ACCCACGAATTTACCACAGCACTCAGTGAGGAATTTCAAACGTACAGGAGTGACTTGTTTTCTCTCAGTCTGGGGAGTAGTAGGCATATAGGTGTGTTGGCTACTGGGAAGGGATTAGAGGATATTTATGAATAAGGCTTGCCAAATTTTTCCTTCCTTAATCTTCCACTATATGTCCAACAGCTAGAGTCAGCCCCTCTAAGTAACACATGGGATGGAAGCTTAACACTTACCTCCAGTGTCTTCATTCAAGCTCATCTAAGGACTTACTGGCAAACTGAAAGGTCACTTCTGAAGGTCATTCTTCGTTCTTTAATAATAAGAAAGTTAATCTTGATGCAAGCAGATCACCACATGGGTTCTTTCTTGGCTTTATAATGAAAGTCCTCAGGTTCATATGTGAATAAAGGATTAAGAAACATCATACAGACCACAGAGTGCTACGTTCTCAACTTACAGCTTTTATTTCACTCCCATTTTCTCATTGGTCTCTACAGTGGTTAAAGTGGAATTTGGTCAGAGTTATTTTGAAATAATGAGGGAATACTAGTGAAGGCCTGATTGTTGCTTGTTTGTAGTTGGTTCCACATCCCAAGGTCTTAGAATCCATGGAAGAAAAATAGTCAAAGGACAAATAAAAAAGATTTGTATTTTTCTTTAGTAGTATTAATATAACATTGCTATTGCTCTTTTCTTTCAAAACTATATGTTTATTTTTAAATAAGTGACAATGTGATCGCTAGTTAGTGCATTTTTATTTCTGAGATAAATAATTTTATTGAGATGGGAGTACTCCAAGTATGTCATCACAACACTGAAATGCTGGGTTGGAGTCTTACTAAGGAAGCCTTTAGATACAATTCTGTAAGGAAAAGATGCAGGGACAGGCCTCTGAATCCTTTCCAGATATACATTTTGGGGCTCAGGCTGGAACCATCTTTAGTAAATATGAGGTGGATTCAACAGTACGATTCAGTATGTTTTGTGTAAGTCACGGTATTTTGAAATTGTATAACATGTCCTGTTGGTAGCTGAAAACACTGTTTGAGAGTTAATTCCATTCCATGCCATGGCTCAACTGTGAAAATCTTAGTTGCTCAGTCATGTCCAGCTTTTTGTGACCGCATGGACTGTAGCCCGCCAGGCTCCTCTTACCTATGGAATTCTTTGGCAAGAATACTGGAGTGTTACCATGCCGTTCTCCAGGAGATCTTCCCAACCCAGGGATGGAACCTGGGTCTCCTGCGTTGCAGGGAGATTCTGTGTCACCAGGGGAGCCCACTGATAAAGAACATCTCAGTTGTTTAAAAACTATGATGCTTTCCCAGTTGTGGTGGAGTTCCTCAGGCCTTTCTGTAATAAAAAGATAACAGTCCTTCTCACACTGTTTTTAATTAAAAAAATTTTAACGTAATTGTCTCTATAACAAAGTATCATGATGACTAATTTTATATGTAACTTTACTGGGTCATCATGCCCAAATATTTGGTCACACATTGTTTCAGCTGTTTCTGTGATGGTGTTTTTGGATGAGATTAACATTTAAATCTTTTCAAGTGAGGCAGATTATCCTCCATTACATGGGTGGGCCTCATGCAGTCAGGGATACTCTGGTGCCTCAGACAGTAGAGAGTCTGCCTGCAATGCAGGAGACCTGAGTTCGATCCCTGGGTCAGAAAGATCCCCTGGAGAAGAAAATGGCAACCCACTCCAGTATTCTTGCCTGGAAAATCCCATGGGCGGGGGAGTCTAGTGGGCTACAGTCCACGGGGTCGCAAAGAGTTGGACACGACTGAGCAACTTCACTCACTCATGTAGTCAGTTGAAGGCCTTTATAGAACTAAGACTGACTTTTCCATTGGAGAAGGGATTTGACAACAGATTGCCTTTGGACTCAGACTATGGTGCTTCCCTGGGTCTCTATCCTGCCAACCTACTCTGCAGATTCTTGACTGTCCCCTCCATGATCATCTTCATTTCTTAAAAGTGATTTCTCTTTCTCTCCCCTTCCTATCCTGCTGTTTCTGTTTCTCTGGAGAACTCCGATACAAGTATTCTTAGCGCTCGTGTTCTTAGAGCTTCCAAAGAGTTGGACACGACTTAGTCACTGAACAACAACAACATTCTTAGAGCTGGAAAGGAACCTGAAGTTATTAATCTAATGCTCTTCTTTTTAATCACAAGGAAAAGTGACATCCAGAGAAACAAATTGACTTTCCTAAATTACCCAGCTAAGTAATTGCACTTCCCACACATCGTATTTATTGCATATGTGAATAAAGCGACACCCAGAGAAGCAGATTGTAAAAGAGAGAGCATATGCCTAACGGTGACTGTCTAAATTTTTTTTAATATAAAGTCTTCAGTTTTTGGTGGGTAGCTCTGAGGAGCAATTGAATAGAGCTTACCACTCAGTAAAATGTGCTTGTCCATCATTAAATTTAGTCTAGTAATCAGTGGCTGTCATTAAAGAAGAGTAAAATATTAGAAAATGTTAACTAACACAAAACTCTGACCTAGTTCAAAATGCCTTCCATACAGTTTGAGAAACAAATTTCTCCAAGTATGTGTCTGCGGGAACTCACTCCATTTCAATTTATTCAGGGCTCTTGAAGCACCTAAAAAAGTATGCTTTAAAATACCACTTCAATTATCTTTAATAAGATCAACTTGTCTGATATAGATGCAATATGAGAGGCAGAGCAAAAAATATTTCTCTTTCCATATAACTCTTTCTAAAACAATTACAGTGCATTTTCTTTAAACCACTTCAGGTTGGTGAGTCTTATTTGTCATTTTAACTTCCTTCTGTATTAGGAAGAACACAGCTATAATATCTCTTGGCTCCTAACTGATTTTTATAATGAATATCTGATGGTGGAAGCTTACTAATAACATTATGACAAAAAATATATTTTTGTCCTAATCTCAAGGATATATTTTTGGGAGTAACCTAAGAGTCTTTTTTGTACATGGTTAGACTTTTGAAAAAACTTTTTATTTTTAAATAACTTTAGATGTACAAAAACATTGCAAAAATGGTACAAAAAATTCCCTTAAACTCTTCATCTAGATTCTCCTAAATGTTATCACATCTACTTTATTTCTCTTTTTTTTTGTATTGATTTCTCTTTTTATTTTATATGTATATTATTTGAATTCATTGAGAATAAGTTGCTGATATAAAGCTCCTTTTACCCCTAAGTATTTCCTAAAGCAAGAACATTCTCTTACACAATAATGGTATAATTATTAATATCAGGAAATTAACCCTGATGTAGTACTTTAATCTACAGAATTTGTTCAAATTTCACCAATTTTCCCATTAAATGTCCTTTATTGTAATATAAAAATTATCTGGTTTAGAATCCAAATGATTGACTTTTCAACTTTAATGTTTATAACAAGTCAAAGATCAAAGGTTTGCATGGAAATTAATAATCTTTCTCCTCCAGTTCAGTTCTGCTCCTCTCAAATGCATCAGAATGAACATGAGTGTATTTTTCAATATTGTCTGTACCCTTTCACTTATACACATATAAACTATATTTATTTGTTTTTGATTTTGTGAAAATCAAAAAATTTACCACGTACATTAAGGTGCATCATGGCTTTTTCATTTAACTAGGGATTTGGAGCATCCTTTGAGAAAAACAGATTTATGTAATTCTCTTCTGTTTTTTTTTAAAAAACTCTTTTTAATTAAGGTAATATATACGTATTGTTAAAGACAAATGAAAAGGCTTATAACAAAGAACACTAGTACTTTCCTCCATTTATCTCACTTCTCATAGGAAAGTATTTTCTGTTATTTTATCTGTCTTATGGAGTATCTCATTCTACATTATAAATAGTGTTCCTGTGTTGCCAAATTCTGACGTTTTGGGCTTCCCAGATGGCACTAGTGATAAAGAGCTTGCCAATGCAGATTAGATGTGAGAAACACGGGTTCGATCCCTGGGTCAGGAAGGTCCCTGGAGGAGGGAATGCCAACCCCCTCTAGTATTCTCGCCTGGAGAATCCCATGGATAGTGGAGCCTGGCGGGCTGCAGTCCATGTGGTCGCACAGAGCTGGACACGACTGAAGTGACTTAGCATGCATGATGCTGTCATTTCTTTATCATTTTTAGTAGTATTTTTATCAAATTCCTTTTATGGTATGTGAGGATTTCTCTCCTTACACCTGTGTTCCTCACTGTATTTCCTATACCTTCTTTTTAATACAATTATGTTTCAAAGTTTTGATTAAAATATTTTGAGTGTACATTTTACAGTTATGAAATAGCACAATATTTCCTGAAATATTGTTCACTGCTGAGTCCAGTAGTATTTTATGGTCAAGGTTTTTTCTTTTCAAACTTCTTTCCTTGCGTTTGAAAATAGTTTCAACTTGTCTGCATGAAACTAGTTCTAATTCTTCTCATACATCCAACAACTTTTTCTCATATCTTCAGCAGCTGCTCAATACGATTATCAGGTGAACTGTTAGATTCTATTTTTTTCTGTTTTGGAGCCCATAATTCACCTGCTCCAGAAGAGGCAGTAACCTTTCTAGATTTGTTATACAGTGATGGTCTTGGCACTTCTTTCTGCTTTATTCTCTAGTCTATCTTATCCCTTTTCCCATACTGAATTTCCTTTTACCTGGGTCTTCTCCTCTCTGTTGATTTATACCCTCATTTAGCTGTCACATGAATTTCAATAGCTTTACATAAAAGGCATTTTGTTTACAACTTTTTTAGACCTTACATATCAGTTTATTCTGCTCTCACAGTCAGTTGATTGTCTAGGTATTGAATTCTGGTTGCAAATTTGTTTCCCAAGAAATTTGAAGTCATTATTCCCTTGTATTTTGGCTCCTAATGTTACTTTTGAACATTCCACGGCTGTCTTTATTCAATATTATTTGCAGATGATTTATATCTATTCTCTCAGCAAGCCATGTAGTTTTCCTTTTTATCTCTGTTGTCCTGAAATTTCATGATTATATACTTTACTGTAGGGTTTTTTTTGTTTTTAATCACTTTCCTGAGCTCTCAGGGAACTTTGTCTAAATGGAGAAGCATGTTTTTCAGTCTGAGAAAGCTTAATTATTATTATTTTTAATTAAACCCTCCTTAAAAAATTTTTTTTGGAATGCCTATTAGTCAGATGGGCTTCTCTGGTGACTCAGACAGTAGAGAATCTGCCTATAATGCTGGAGACCTGGGTTCAATCCCTGGGTTGGGAAGATCTCCTGGAAGAGGGCATGATGACCCACTCCAGTATTCCTGCCCAGAGAATTCCATGGAAGGAGCAGCCTGGCAGACTACAGTCCATAGAGTTGCAAAGAGTTGGACACAACTGAGTGATTAAGCATCTAGCACATTAGTCAGATACTAGACTTTGTACAGAAGAATTGATGCTTTTGAACTGTGTTGTTGGAGAAGACTCTTGAGAGTTCCTTGGACTGCAAGGAGATCCAACCAGTCCATTCTGAAGGAGATCAGCCCTGGGATTTCTTTGGAAGGAATGATGCTAAAGCTGAAACTCCAGGACTTTGGCCACCTCATTCGAAGAGTTGACTCATTGGAAAAGACTCTGATGCTGGGAGGGATTGGGGGCAGGAGGAGAAGGGGACGACAGAGGATGAGATGTCTGGATGGCATCACTGACTCGATGGACGTGAGTCTGGGTGAACTCCGGGAGTTGGTGATGGACAGGGAGGCCTGGCGTGCTGCGATTCATGGGGTCGCAAAGAGTCGGACGCGACTGAGCGACTGAAATGAACTGAACTGAGACTTTGTGGATTGTCTTTTTTTTTTTTTTGCCTTTTTTTCTCACATTACACATTCCTTTCCCTTTTGTTTTATAGTTTGAAAGTTTCCCTCAATTATATTTTCAGTCCTATGGAATTATGTTTCAGTAGTTATTTTTGTGTCTTCTTCTCTTTCTGCCTCCCTGTCTTCTCCTTCCCCCTTTTCTTCTTCTTCCCCGTTCTCCTCCATTCTCTTCTTCCTCCTGACCCTTCTTTTCTTCTTCTAGAATTCTCTTCTCATTTCACAGATGTAGTATCTTTTTTAATCTTCCAGAGAATAGTAATTTTAGTTTGTTTGGAGCTTAACTTCTTGCCAGTCTTCTGAATTGTCTCTATTTCCTTGAAGTTTCTTTCTTTTTGTATGTTTGCTTTAGCCTGCCTTCCATGTCAGAGATTTCTCTCAACTTCTGGTGACTCTTGCTACCTGTTCTTATGACAGAGCAGTGTGGTAGATCTTTATCAGGGTGCAGACTTTATTACCTCATGGACTTCACTGTAAGTTGGTCAGGGTTATTTCTTTTTCTTCTTGAGAGTCCATCATATGTCCATTTCTATAGGTCTTTTCTCTTGATCACTCAATTTTTGATAGAGAGTTGTTTTAAAAAAATACCTGAATCACTTATCTATTTCTCCATAGAAAGTGAAGTTGCTCAGTTGTGTCTGACTCTTTGCGACCCCATGGACTGTAGCCTATCAGGCTCCTCTGTCCATGGGATTTTCCAGGCAAGAGTGCTGGAGTGGATTGCCGTTTCCTTCTCCAGGGGATCTTCCTGACCCAGGGATCGAACCCGGGTATCCTGCATTGCAGGCAGACACTTTACCGTCTGAGCCACCAGGGAAGCCCAGTTCTCCATAGAAGAGGATCTCCAAACATAGTGGCTTGAAGCAACACCTATTATACCACAGCCTCTGTATGTCAGTTACCTGGGCATGGCTTCCTGTCTCCTCTGTTTCAGGATCTCTCACAGACTGCAAACAAGGTATTAGCTAGAATGCTATAGACACAACTGGGGAAGGATCCGGTTCCAGGCTTAATGACAAGGTTGTTGTTAAGATTCTTATAGGGGCCCATGTGGGGATTGAACCTGTGACCCTGGTGCTGTTGGCACCACACTCTAACCACCTGAGCCAAGTAACCATTTTTTAAGATTCAGTCCCTCATAGGTTATTGGATTGAACACCTCAGTTCTTTGCTGTTTGTTGGCTGCCCTGTTTCTTGCCACTTGCTTCTCTCCACATGATGAGTTACTTCATTAAAGTAAGCAGGCCAATAAGACAAGAACGGGCCAGCAAGAAGAGAATCACCATCTTTTATAAATTAAACTTCCCATTGCTTTTGCCATATTTTATTTATTAGAAGTGAGTCACTAGGTCCAACCCACATACAAGAGAAGGCTGTTACATGGAGTGTGAGTGCCAGGAGACAGGGATTATTTGGAATATTTTGGAAGGTTGTCAACTCCAATGCCCAGGGGGTTATTATTCAGTCTACAGACATTTTGGCAACTGGATAGAGGAAGGGATTGTAAGGCTCATGTCACCTTCTCAGTCAATAGACTTACTCTCTATTTTTTTCCCTCTAGCACCTTATCCTTGCTTTTAGTTATGCCTGACATTTTCAAGCTGTGGCATTTCTGGTTCAATTTCTTTGGGAAAGAGACACTTATTACCCTATAAGAATGGGAAACAGGTAGCTTCCTTGAAGTGTGAGGCAGAAGAGGGAACCTGAAGGTTTAACTTCTTATGCATGTTTATAAAGTCAGTTTCCCTTTTCTTACCTCCAGACTTAAACCCCCTGCTGTGTAATACCTGATTTTTAAATTTCTGAACCTTTTAAAATTTCTTTGACAATGAAGCAATTTGCTTCTCACTGATACTACCCTCTTGGGGTCCATAGGTTTAAGTCAACACCATTCCTGTATCCTTTTTCTATCTTGTGAAAAATAGTTGATGTTTCTAATTTGCTGATGTCTCCTTCCCATTTTCTTTGTCCATGAAGATTTTTAACTTAAAGAAATCCTACTTCTGTCATTTTAGCTGGATTTGGGAGAGGTGGTAATAAATGCACGTGTCTATGTACTCAACTAACGAGAACTCTTTCCACAATTCAGTGTTAAGGAAGGGTTTCACTTTAATGTCATAAAATGACACATATATCTCAAGGGATGTCTTAGGGAGTAATCAGCAATCAAAGGTGCTGTTACTGAGCCAATATTGGTTTCTGTCTAAATATTGAGAACACTGACTCAAGGCTTAATTATTAGTTTTGTGACTTTCACATATCCTCAGTTCGGTTCAGTCGCTCAGTCGTGTCGACTCTTTGCAACCCCGTGGACTGCAGCACGCCAGGCTTCCCTGTCCATCACCAACTCCGGAACTTGCTCAAACTCATGTCCATTGAGTTGGTGATGCCATCCAACCATCTCATTCTCTGTCGTTCCCTTCTCCTGCCTTCAACCTTTCCCAGCATCAGGGTCTTTTCTAAGAAGTCAGTTCTTCGCATCAGGTGGCCAAAATATTGGAGTTTCAGCTTCAACATTAGTCCTTCCAATGAATATTCAGGACTGATTTCCTTTAGGATTGACTGGTTGGATCTCCTTGCAGTTGAAGGGACTCTCTAGAGTCTTCTCCAGCCCCACAGTTCAAAAGCATCACATATCCTAGTACCACCGTCATGATTTCCTTCCTCCCTCCTCCCCTCCCTTTTTCCTTTCCTTCCTTCTCTCTCCAGAAGGAAGTAGTGTGAATAGGCCATATCTTAGTTAATGAGCACCCATTGGAATCTACCAAATCAAAAAAGAAATACCGTCTAAGCAATGCATTTTGTAATAGTCTTATAGATTAGATAGATAAGTGGAGATGGAGAGTAATCAAGTGAGGTCATCTCAGAAATATCCCAGCAACTGAATATATTGTTTGTTGTAGAGATTGATGTCTAGCTGGAAGGAAGCCTCTAGCTGCATGCCACTGGGCTCCTATCTATGTATGTCCTATTCATCATATTTTCAAAGTCAGGCAGTTAAATCAATACTTAAAAAACATGTTTTTCTAACCTGTGGGAAGCCTACTTGCATTGTAGGTGAAATCCATAATGCTAGTTTAAAGAAATATTTTTGTGTTTTTGTAACTATGCTGGGTAATCTTAGGCCTGATACTCAAAAAAATGCAAGTACTATTTTCCTAACTACCCTCATCTCCACTCCCATTTTGTGCCCTTGGATTTTGGGTTTAAGAATCAAAATTATCTCAATGGTCAGGAAAAGGGGTTGAAATTGACAGGGTAAAATATAAATGGATAAATATAAAATTTGATATTTAAGAAATGAGTTGTATCAGCATTTTTAGGTATGTATGTATGTATATAAAAATATTGTAGATATATTTACACACTTACACACAGAATCAGTTCAGTTCAGTTGCTCAGTCGTGTCCAACTCTTTGTGACCCCATGAACCGCAGCACACCAGGCCTCCCTGTCCATCACCAACTCCCAGAATTTACCCAAACCCATGTCCATTGAGTCAGTGATGCCATCCAACCATCTAATCCTCTGTCGTCCCCTTCTTCTCCTGCCCTCAATATTTCCTATCATCAGGGTCTTTTCAAATGAGTCAGCTCTTCATATCAGATGGCCAAAGTATTGGAGTTTCAACTTCAACATCAGTCCTTCCAATGAACACCCAGGACTGATCTCCTTTAGGATGGACTGGTTGGATTTCCTTACACAGAATAATGCCTATCAAAAATACCTAGGAGTTCCAAATGCAATCAGAATCAAAGATGAGATTCAAGAATTAAAAACAATCGTAATTAAATGTTAGACTGCACTTATAAAAGCCTAAATAAGGTTCAGATAATGTAAGACTATCTGGTATATCTGGAGTGTCATAACTATTCTAAGAATTTTATTTTATTTCAAATAGAGACTAGGCAAAAAAGTGAGACTGGAATAGTCAAGTCAGTGAAAACTATGTCTTACAGAGAACAACTAGGGAAAATAAGAATGCTGATTATGAACAGGAAATTTTTAGGAGACATTAAAACACTGGAAGCCATACGTACAATCCTTATATACAAGACAAATGATTTTTTTTTTCTGTTACCCTAGATGAGAATTGCTTCTCAGATTTCCCACTGAAGTATGCTTCATGATACTTGTCAAATTTCTTTGAGAACTCACATTTCACTTAAAAACATTATCCAGATATTTCAACCTACTTTGTAATGTGTATTTCTGTTGTAATATAAAATGGTACTTTCCCCCCTTCCCTTCATATCTTCAGGAGAGAGCATTTGTGTTTATTCTGCACTATCTTTTGTTCTCTGGCATACACAGGTATGCCTGGGTATCCATACTATAAGTTGAAATGAGGCCAATGGGCTTCTGCTCATTGGTTCCTAGGAGTATATTTTTTCACTTATTCCAAGTCAAAACACCAAATACATGTAAGTTTCTAAATGTCGGCTGTGTTGTCTTGAAAATAAGAAAGCAGCATCTGAATAGTCATTTTCAGGTTGGTTTGTTTGTATGGTTTTGGATCAGTTATAGAAGAGATTTCTGCTGTAAGTTTAGGCTGAACTGGGTAATTTATGAGTTCTTTGAGTCTAGGATAGCTTTAATGTTGGAGATTGCATTTGGCATCTAAGGAAAGGAAAAGTGATGGGAGAAACAAGAAACTTGTAAGATAGTCACATTAGTCAGTTCAGCTCAGTTGCTCAGTTGTGTCCCACTCTTTGTGACCCCATGGACTGCAGCATGCCAGGCTTCCCTGTCCATCACCAGCTCCTGGAGCTCGCTCAAACTCATGTCCATTGACTTGGTGATGCCATCCAACCATCTCATCCTCTGTCGTCCCCTTCTCCTCCTGCCTTCAATCTTCCCCAGCATCAGGGTCTTTTCCAATGCTGGGGAAATATCAGTTAAATGTTAAATACTAAAATTTTGGATCAAAGGGACAAAACTTTTCAGTTAAAAACAAAGGCAGAGATTTCCTGGTAGCTTGAGAAAATGGCTATTACTGACTTTGAATTTCTCCAAGCACTCTCCAAAAATTATATGGATCAATAAGAACAAATACAATCCACAAAACCTAGCCAGAAGGGAAATAACACCATCCTGTATACAGGAAATGGATTGGTGGTTGCTAGAAGGGGGTCACTGGGAAGTGGGAGAAATAACTAAAGGGGAAAAAAGGTAAAAACTTCCAATTATAAAATAAATAAGTCATGAGGATCTAATGTATAGCATGGTGACCATAGTCAATAATGTATTGTGTTGTGTTAGTTGCTCAGTCGTATCTGACTCTTTGCAACCCCATGGACTCTATAGACTGCTAGGCTCCTCTGTCCATGGAATTCTCCAGGCAAGAATACTGGAGTGGGTTGCCATTTCCTCCTCCAGGGGATCTTCCTGACCCAGGGACGGAACCTGGGTCTTTTGCATTGCAGGCACATTCTTTACCTTGCAAATTTGAAAGTTGCTTTCATCACGAAAAGAAATGTCTTCAACTTTGTGTAGTGATAGACATTGTGATGATCATTTTGAAATGTCTACAAATGTTGAATAGTTGTATTGTACACCAGAACCTAATGCAATATTGTATGCCAATTATACTACAGTAAAAAAGAGTTTAACTCTGTAAAAGTGAACTATAGTTCCTCATACCGCCAAATTTGCTATGAGACTCGTTATTGCCTCAAAGGCAGACATTTGGAAATTAAACAAAGTGTTTCATAAGATGTCGACATTTTTAGAAGTCAGTGATTAGAAGTCTAACTTATTTTTCCAGTTTCCTTATATAGGCAAAAGCACAAAAATATTGTATATATATTATAATGCTAACGTAATAATGATACGATCATATGTATGATTACCTTATATACATACTATATATTGCATAATATGTAATTATATATGATATACATTTATATGTATTTATGTTTTAAATAAATGGACTTGTCTCTTTTTTTGTCTTTTTCTTCTCTATCCATTCATTGTGAAATTATTTGAAATGCCAAACAAGTATTTAAAAAATCTAATAGTAGCAGAATTACCATGTGACTTGTGGGATGTTTCTGTGTTGAATTACTAGGCAGTCATGAAGAGATCATACCTTTTGTTCTATATTTTCTCAAATTCTATGTTTGTCCATTTCACATCCATCTGTCACAGGCCAGTTATATTAGCTACACTTTCTTATTTCGTATTCTCGATGCTCTGGAATTTGTCGCCTTGCTGCCAGGGGCGAGACTGCCCATCCCCGGGTGATCTAAGAGCCAGTTCTTGGAGACAACAAAGGACTTGGCCAGGAGCATGTCTTCCATACACAGACCAACACATTGCAGGCTCACGTCCCCCACATACTTCCTTATCAGTGTGTCACACACCAAGCCAATATTCCTCCTGCTCTAAATCAGCCCAGCGCCAGGAACCAGGAAACTAAAGAAAGACCCCTCTGTGTCCCAAAGCTCGTCAGAAGGATTCACTCTAGTCAGTCCTAAGCTGTTTACCCTGCCCTGCCTTGCCTTTTTCTGTAGAAATCCCAAAAAAGTCTCTGGCCAAGACCTCCCGCTCACTTCCGGCCAGTGCCTGCTGACCACTCTGGTGCTTCTTTGGTGGTTCTGCATGGCACATAGTGAACGCCTCTCTGAGACCTGTGAACATAAAGCACACCTCAGAAATACTGTGGGTTCGGTTCAGACCACCACAATAAGGCAAATATCACAGTGAAGGGAGTCACATGAATTTTCTGGTTTTCCAATGCATACAGAAGTTATGTTTACACTATACTGTAGTCTATTAAGTATGCAATAGCACTATGTCTAAAAGAACAATGTACATACCTTAATTAAAAAATACTTTGTTACTAAAAAATGCAACCGTCACCTGAGCCTTTAGCAAGCTGCAGTCTTTTATGCTGCTGGAAGGTCTTACCTTGATATTAAAGGCTGCTGACCGATCAGGATGGTGGTTACTGGAGACTGGAGGTGGCTATGAACTTTTATTTTAAATTTTATTTCTTAAAATAAGGCAAAAGTTTGCTGCATCAATTGACATGTCCTTTCACGATTTCTCTGTGATGTGCGAAGTTGTTTGATAGCCTTTTACCTAGAGTAGAACTTCCAAAATGGCAATCAGTCATCTCAAATTCTGCCATTGCTCTATCAACTAAGTTTATGTAATATTCTAAATCCTTTGTTATCATCTCAACAGTCTTCACAGCCTCTTTACCAGGAATAAATTCATTTTAAACTATTTGCTTTGCTCATTCATAAGAAACAACTCTTCCCCTGCTAAAGTTTTATATTTATAACAAATATATAGTAATAGTCAAAAAGTTTGAAATACTACAAGTATTATCAATGTGTCACAGAAAAAGCAAGTGAGCAAATGCTGTTGGAAAAATGAAGCTGATAAACTTGCTGGATACAGGGTTGCTACAGATTTTCAATTGTAAAAAAACAGTATCTTGAAGTGCAATAAAATGAGGTATGCTTGTAATAAACTTCATTCCAAGCCTCATTCTTGTTCCTTCTGGAGGCCACCCTGACTTTACTGTACTTTCCATATCTAACACCTACATTCTTGGAACATATTAATGTCCCAGGAAAATGGTTCAAACCTGTTTTAAAAGTTAGGATTTCAGTTTCTAATATATATATATGTTTGTATACTAAAAAATATTAGAAGAAATTGCTCCAAAATATTAATAGGGGCTATTATTGGCGGCATGATACTGGATGACTTCAATGTGTGTATTTTTTTTTAACATTTTTCTATATTTTCAAAAATTTCAACAAGTTCAACATGATACATTCAACATGGATGTAAATATGGCTGTTTATATCTCTATCTAGCCATACCAACCTATAATTTTACATTCCCAAAACTGGATTAATACTAGCATTCCAAGTTCCAGAACCTAATTTATATAATAAATTTTCAAAGCTGAGACTTTAAGAATGACATATATTAATACCATGCCATTCTCTTAACCTTCTTAAATCTGATTTCTGATTTTTTTGTATCATGTCTGTCTTCTCAAATAAATAGAAGGGCAAAGAATGACACATATCTCCTGGCCTCCATGACATAGAAAAGATACCATTGTGAGTATGACTGATGTCTGATGGAATCAGTTCCCAAAAGAAAAGCTGAGTAACAGAATAAAATAGAAAGCTCTAATCTAAGAAATTATGACTCAGTCCTTACTCTCCCTTCAAAATGAACTCTTTGTAAACTATGACCCATGAATGTTCTTATATGCAGGAAATATTTTCATTTGACTTCTGATTTAATTTTGAATCAAGCTTAATGATTTTTAGTTTGCGATGCAGCCAAGTCCGATGGTAAGTGAACGCCCTCTGTGGAAAAGGGTTTTATCATTTTAACTTGGATCAACTGAAATAGAAACTTATATTGACTCTCAAACCGGTAGATATCCCACACCCAAGCAAAACATAATCAAAGATTTGATGCTGCATCAAATCAAATAACTGAAATTAAAACTTTAAAAAGTGATGAGCTAACGAATTGTGCTGGACGAAAGATTCTGGGGTGGAGTGTGTCCTGTAGCCTTCCTGATTCTAGATACTGAAGCCTTTAAAACCACAGGCCAGGACATTTCTCGTACCATTGAAAATATTGATTTGATGCTGCTGCTAAGCTGCTATGTCACTTCAGTTGTGTCTGACTCTGTGCAACCTCATGGACTGCAGCCTACCAGGCTCCTCCATCCATGGGATTTTCCAGGCAAGAGTATTGGAGTGGGGTGCCATTGCCTTCTCCGGATTTGATGCTAGACAATGAGAAATAAATGTGCTAGATATATTAAATACACGTCAGCATAAGTCTAGATGTGAGAATTTTTTTGAACTCCCAAAGGCATCCTTGCTTTTTAAAAAACTTCCTTTTCCATACGAGAATTCTAGGTGGCTGTGTGTGTGTGTGTGTGTGTGTGTGTATTTCAATATTCAGTAGTAGAACTAATGGATAGGGGCAGGGAGAACGTTTTGTCAGAAATTAAACTCATAAGATTGGAAGGACTGATGCTGAAGCTAAAGCGCTAATACTTTGGCCACCTGATGCAAAGAGCCGACTCATTAGAAAAGACCCTGATGCTGGGAAAAATTGAAGGCAGGAGAAGGGGATGACAGAGGATGAGATGGATGGATGGCATCACTGGATTAATGGACATGAGTTTGAGCAAACTCTGGGAGATGGTGAAGGACAGTGAAGACTGACGTGCTGCAGTCCATGGGATTGCAAAGAGTTGGACATAACTGAGCTACTGAACAACTGAACAACAACAACAAAACTCATAAGAATTTTTCATTTGTTTTTAAAAACTCCTGTGGAAAAATTGGGCTTCCCTGGTGGCTCAATGGTAAAGAATCTGGGTTTGATCCCTGGGTCGGGAAGATTCCCTGGAGAAGAAAATGGCAACCCACTCCAATATTATTGCACTGGAAATCCCATAGACAGAGGAGTCTGGTGGGCTACAGTCCATGGGGTCACAAAAGAGTCAGACAGGACTTAGTGACTAAAAACAACAACAATGGAAAAACTAATTTATCTGCCTCATGTAATCTGTTAACTCTGGTCATAGTGGAATGGTTTCTTTTATGACTGAAGTGGAACATTTTCTAAAAGTAAGATCTGTAGTCTACAAATGTTGGAATTACATTTGTAGATTACAAATCAATTATACACAGACATTAAACAAAGATATTTAAAAGTTATTTTATGCAAATAAAGATAATATTATTTGTATTAGTAGTACTGAAGAAAAGTAAGCATACATTGAATATATTCATGTAAAATTCATGTGATTTCCCTCCTTAATAAATAAAACCAGATGATCTAAATCTAAATTATTCAAGTTATCTTTCAATCTAGATAATTTTAAAAGTATTTTAAAAAATTTAACTATAGTTGATTTACAATATTGACTTAGTTTCAGGTATACAGTTTCAGTTTCTTTTCCACCATAGGTTATTACAGAATATTGAGTATAGTTCCATATGCTATATAGTAAATTCTTTTTGTTTATCAATTTTATATATAGTGGTATATTTCTATTAACCCCATACTTCTAATTTGTCCTCACTCCCCTTCCCCTTTGGTAACTATAAGTTTGTTTTTTTTATGTCTGTGAGTCTGTTTATGTTTTGTAAATAAATTGGTTTTTATTATTTTTTAGATTCCACATTTAAGTGGTACCTCTCTGCCTGTCTTACTTCACTTAGTAGGACAATCTCTAGGTCCATCCATGATTCTACAAATGACATTCTTTCTTTCTTTTTTTTATGAGTAGTATTCCATTGTGTGTGTATGTGTGCATGTGTATATGTGTGTGTGTATATATCATATTTTCTTTATCCATTCATCTGTTGTTGGGCATTTAAGCTGTTTCCATGTATTGGCTATTGTGAATAGTGCTGCTATGAAAATGTATCTCTTCAAATTGGAATTTTCATCTTTTCTGGATATATGCTTGCTGCTACTGCTAAGTCGCTTCAGTCGTATCCGACTCTGTGCGACCCCATAGACGGCAGCCCACCAGGCTCTCCGTCCCTGGGATTCTCCAAGCAAGAACACTGGAGTGGGTTGCCATTTCCTTCTCCAATGCATGAAAGTGAAAAGTGAAAGTGAAGTCGCTCAGTCGTGTCCAACTCCTAGCGACCCCACGGATTGCAGCCTACCAGGCCCCTCCTTCCATGGGATTTTCCAGGCAAGAGTACCGGAGTGGGTTGCCATTGCCTTCTCTGGGGATATATGCTTAGGAGTGGAATTGCTGGATCATATGGAAACTGTTTTTTTTTAGTTTTTAAATCAATCTATGTAATTTTAAGTGCATTCTGCCAGAATGCTTATCACCTAAGGGGGAAAATATGTGTGTATAATTCTTTACAAATAAATGCTGTAATTTTTTTACTTCTAAAAGCAATTTTTTCCCACTGTCCATTCCTTATACCTGTTAGAGGACTCAATGGGTCCATCACTTGGGGTGTTTGGTTATTTGTCTGCACTGTGGTATCTTGTTGGCTGAAATGTATTATGACTTTTTTGGAACATCTTGTGTTTCTTTAAAACAAAGCATACTTTGGTTTAACCCCATCCTTTCTCTACAGATGCCTAACTAACATATCCTCTCTTCCAAAACATTGAATATTGTCAAAAACTATGAAAGGTCCAAGATTTTACTCCACTTGCACAATAATATGTTAGCTTGCCACAATTTCATGGATGCTGCCAGAAGACATGAGTATATTAGGTCAGAGATGAAGAAGTCACAGTAGCTGGACTGGTCAGTTTCCCTTTGTCTCCATATTCCATGGGGATGAAAGCTCCATGGTTGGATGGATTGAACTCCAGATGGATGGATTGAACAGAGTGTGCTGTGTTTCAGGAGAGAACTCTTGACTCATGGAATCTGAATCTTTTATGGTGGGCAGTGTGCATGCATGCCTGTTTCTTTGGAAGGAGATACCTTTTCCATATAGGTTAGTGAACAAACATGTTCTTTGCTCTTGAGAGAGACACTATCTCCATCTTCAAAGGTTGCCTTGATCTACAAATATCTTTTAAAAGATAGTCTAGAAAAAACAGTGGTGTGTACCTCTGCTTGCAAGATGTGCAGAAATCCAAGGCACATGGAAAATTGCCTTACAACAAATATGTGAACATTCTACTTGGGAATGGGTTTCCAAGTAAACAAGTCTCAGGAATTCTAGGCTAGTTGGCAGTAAGTATTGTACATACCATATTTGTCATCAGAGGTTAGGTGGCACTTGGCGTTGTATGTTCTATGCCATAGATGTGTCTATGCTTTACCTCCATGAACCACTATTTGTATTTAAAGACACTGCTGTGCTCAACCTCTAAGAACCATGAGGGATGTGGTAGGCAGGATTCTAGGGTGATTACCAAAGACCTTCTTTATCTTTGTATAATCCTCTTCCATCGAGTGTAGGTGGGACCTCTGGATATGATGAGTATCACTCCAATGATTATGTTACGTTATATTATAAAAGGGAAAATTAATCTGGAGTGGGCATGAACATCAAGTGATCCTTTCAGAAGCACAGAGTTTTCTCTGGTTAATAGCAGAGGAAGAAGTCAGAGAGAAGAGTTTCCACTGATCTGGAAGAAAGCACATGTTTGTGTCTTAAACTACCTTCGTGGACCATGTGGTGAGGAACTCTGGAAAGCCTCTAGGAGCTGAGGACAGCTCTTGACGGACAGACAGCAAGGGTCAGGGACCTCCATCTCATAGCCAGAAGGAACTGACTCTTCAGTAACTGCGGAAGACTGGGGAAGGCCACAAGCTCCACTACAGAGCACAGATTGGACAATACCTTGATTTCAGTCTGGCGAGGAGCCAGAGAACCCAGGAGCACCTGGTCTGGACTTCTGTAAGCTGATGCATGGGAATTGTTTCAAGCCACCAACTTCATGGTGGTTTGTTGTACAGCAATAAGAAAAACCAATGGAAATTTGCTGTATGACTCAGGGAATCTAAACCAGGTCTCTGTAACAACCTTGAGGGGTTGGAAGCAGTGGGAGGTGGCAGGGAGGTTCAAGAGCGAGGGGACATATATATACCTATGGCTGATTCATGTTGATGGATGGCAGAAACCAGCACAATACTGTAAAGCAATTATCCTTCAATTAAAGATAAATAAATTAAAAAAAAAAATATGAGGGAGGACCAAAGTAGAGTATCTCTTGTTTGTAGCATATACATTTGAATTTCCTGCAGCTTCACTGAATATTTCATTGTATAACCTAAGGTAACCAGTCTAATCAATTATTTTCCTATAATGCTTTTCAAGAAGTTTGCTTCCTGAGTGACAAATTCTTAGCCAATTCAAAATGAAACCACCATTTATTTATTTATTTTTTACTATGCCTTAGGCACATACATTAAACTACCGCACAATTGCACTCATCTCACACGCTAGTAAAGTAATGCTCAAAATACTCCAAGCCAGGCTTCAAAAATATGTGAATAGTGAACTTCTAGATGTTCAAGCTGGTTTTAGAAAAGGCAGAGGAACCAGAGATCAAATTGCCAACATCTGCTGGATCATTGAAAAAGCAAGAGAGTTCCAGAAAAATATCTATTTCTGCTTTATTGACTATGCCAAAGCTTTTGACTGGGTGGATCACAACAAATTGTGGAAAATTCTGAAAGATATGGGAATACCAGACCACCTGATCTGCTTCTTGAGAGATACGTATGCAGGTCAGGAAGCAACAGTTAGAACTGGACATGGAACAACAGACTGGTTATAAATAGGAAAAGGAGTACGTCAGGATGTATATTGTCACCCTCCTTATTTAACTTCTATGCAGAGTACATCATGAGAAACACTGGGCTGGAAGAAGCACAAGCTGGAATCTAGATTGCTGGGAGAAATATCAATAACCTCAGATATGCAGATGGCACCACCCTTATGGCAGAAAGTGAAGATCTAAAGAGCCTCTTAATTAAACTGAAAGAGGAGAGTGAAAAAGTTGGCTTAAAATTCAACATTCAGAAAACAAAGATCATGGCATCCGATCCCATCACGTCCTGGCAAATAGATGGGGAAACAGTGTCAGACTTTTATTTTTTGGGCTCCAAAATCACTGCAGATGGTGACTTCAGTCATGAAGTTAAAAGACGCTTCCTCCTTGGAAGAAAAGCTATGACCAATCTAGACAGCATATTAGAAAGCAGAGACATTACTTTGCCAACAAAGGTCCGAATAGTCAAGGCTATGGTTTTGCTAGTAATCATGTATGGATGTGAGAGTTGGACTATAAAGAAAGCTGAGTGCCGAAGAATTGATGCTTTTGAATTGTGGTGTTGGATTAGACTCTTGAGAGTCCCTTGGACTGCAAGGAGATCCAAACAGTCCATCCTAAAGGAAATCAGTCCTGAGTATTCATTGGAAGGACTGATATTGAAGCTGAAATGCCAATGCTTTGGCCACCTGATGTGAAGAATTGACTCATTGGAAAAGACCTTGATGCTGGGAAAGATTGAGGGCAGGAGGAGAAGGGGATGACAGAGGATGAGATGGTTGGATGGCATCACCGACTCAATGGAGATGGGTTTGAGTGAACTCCAGGAGTTGGTGATGGACAGGGAAGTCTGGCGTGCTGCAGTCTATGGGGTCGCAAAGAATCAGACATGACTGAGAGGCTGAACTGACTGAATGGAGCACATACATTATGCTTTTTATACATGATCTCATTTAAACTTCACAACAATCTTGGAAGGGTAATGTTCTATATTTAATAAAAAGCAGCTGCATTACCATATGTAAAATAGATAGCCGGTGGGAATTTTATGTATGATGCAGGGAGCTCTACCCAGTGCTCTGTGTCAAGAGGGAGGAGACGTATGTATAACTATGGCTGTTTCATGTTGATGTATGGCAGAAACCAACACAACACTGTAAAGCAATGACACCACCCTTATGGCAGAAAGTGAAGAGGAACTCAAAAGCCTCTTGATGAAAGTGAAAGAGGAGAGTGAAAAAGTTGGCTTAAAGCTCAACATTCAGAAAATGAAGATCATGGCATCTGGTCCCATCACTTCATGGGAAATAGATGGGGAAACAGTGGAAACAGGTTCAGACTTTATTTTTCTGGGCTCCAAAATCACCGCAGATAGTGATTGCAGCCATGAAATTAAAAGACGCTTACTCCTTGGAAGGAAAGTTGTGACCAACATAGATAGCATATTCAAAAGCAGAGACATTACTTTGCCAACACAGGTCCGTCTAGTCAAGGCTATGGTTTTTCCAGTAGTCATGTATGGATGTGAGAGTTGGACTGTGCAGAAAGCTGAGCTCTGAAGAATTGATGCTTTTGGACTGTGGTGTTGGAGAAGACTCTTGAGGGTCCTTTGGATTGCAAGGAGATCCAACCAGTCCATTCTGAAGGAGCTCAGTCCTGGGTGTTCTTTGGAGGGAATGATGCTAAAGCTGAAACTCCAGTACTTTGGCCACCTCATGCAAAGAGTTGACTCACTGGACAAGACTCTGATGCTGGGAGGGATTGGGGGCAGGAGGAGAAGGGGACGACAGAGGATGAGATGGCTGGATGGCATCACCTACTTGATGGACGTGAGTTTGAGTGAACTCTAGGAGTTGGTGATGGACAGGGAGGCCTGGTGTGCTGCGATTCATGGGGTCGCAAAGAGTCCAACACGACTGAGCGACTGAACTGAACTGAACCCCCCAATTAAAAATAAATAAATTAAAAAAAGAACTTCAATTTTGAGGGTTAAGTACCTAATTAGAATAAGCTAACAAGTTGTGGAGTTAGAATTCTAACCTCACTATGTCTAACTTAAAATCAGATTTTTATATGTTGCATGTTATTCTCTCTCAATCCTGGAAAAAAAAAGTCATGATGGTGTGCATTGCTCATAATTGCCAATATCCGGTTCTGCTCAACTTCTGAGTACAAGGGGGAGTGTCCTTCTTACTCTGTTGAAGTTAGATGTGATCATGTAATTAGTGTTGGACAGTGCAAAGTAAATAAAAGCGATATACATCCCATCTGGGTCAAGGCATTTATTAGTAATAGCTGGGGCTTGACTTTGCAATTTCCCCATTCCTTCCAGAACTCTCCTCGAAGCCAAGAGTTCAGAGGGAGCCCAGATTCTCCTTGGTCCCTGAGTTGCTGTGATAAGCAGAGCTTCCCATACTGGACTTGTCACAGGAGAAAGAAAGAAACATTTGTTGTTTGAAGCCACTGAGATTCCGAGCTGTATTGTTGCTGTAGCTCAGACTAGTATTTCCTGACTAGTACAATTGCTTGAATTAGCATTATAACCAGCAAGGTCTGTAATTCTTATTGATGTATTCAGATTGGTTTTGGGCACTAGCACCCATCTTATATTCTGTGCTTTAATTGTACTAATCTGCTTGCAAGTCTCTGAACGCTTAGTCTTTTTTTATACCTCAGGACCTTTGAACCCTTCTTCCCTCTGCTTGAAACAGGAAAGAGTTCATCATAGTGGGTGGTTAAGAATGGGCTACAGATTCAGGATAGTCTATATTTTTATCCAGAATTATCTACTTTCTCTCTATACTGCCTTTATTAAGTAGCTTAACCCTTATTGCCCCTACTTTCTTATTTGAAAAATGGGATAATAATATTGCATCTATCATAGGGCCACTGTGAGTGTTAACTGAAAAACTGAAACATTTAGAATAAATGCTGTTATTGCTATTATTATTAAAAACTTCACTCAGATGTCTTCTCTTCTAGGAAGTCTTCCTGATTTTTCTGTGTTTGACTAGGTAGCCCTTTATTGCGCTACTGCAATGGATTGTGAAGACCTTTATAAAACTGTATCAAATACTTGTCTGTCTCTTCTCTACTGTCAGCATTTGAAAAACGTCAGTTAGAAGTAAAATAATGTATTGCTACCACCCAGTAGTCAATAAATATTTTCTGAATGAATAAGAAACTTTGAGTCAATAGCTGTGGGCCTAAGCTAGTAATTAGTACTAAGGAAATAATTATGAGCCTCAAGTAAAATTAATCTTATAAATGATAATCGCATGAATTAATCTAGTTACAGAAGTGTTCTTCTAACTACCTTGATTGATGGAAGCTTCATTTTTTAGAATTATGTTAAATGGGGTGTAATTTTCAAAAACTGAGATCGTTTTTGATTTTCTAAAATTGCTAAAAGCACAAAGTTTATAAACTAAATTGTTTGCAATTTATAATAGATCATTTTGGCATTAGCAACCTGGATTGTTTAGAGAGGTACTGTGTTACACAAAATAATAAATGTCAAAAATTAATGTTATTGTTTATGAACACCCAATATTGCTACAAGGTAGATATAAGGGTAAATGTATTGTCTTTATATTCTAAAATAATATTTATCCTAATGTCCAATTTACAACCACGAGTTGATTTACATATTTGATAAAACTGACCTTTTCAGCTTAGTGAGAAAGAAAAACCCCACATTTTTGGTTTTGATAAATTCACAGTTTCTCAAAAGAAAACATTAAAAAATTTTTGTCTGGTTTTTAAGTTGGTGACTTACCTCCCAGTGTAAACACTTCTGCAGTAAACAATGTCTCTCCACCAAGCAATAGTAATCATCCAAATTAAATTTTTTTTAAAATATGGGAAATGAATTTCACTATGATATTAAACCTTTATCATACTAAATTTTGGAGATTTTTTTGTTAATGATATTTAGAATTTCTGCTCCACCATTGTGGAACTACCTTTCATACTGTCTGATTCCTGCCTGTAATGTATCCTTCTCGCCAAGAGGACATCTTGTCGAGATGTCGAGATGTCCTTGCCTTATCAGGGGACGCTACTGGCATAGTGGTAAGCTCATTTTCTCATGCTTGTGCAAGGTGAAGGTTCTTGTAGTTCAGTCGCTAAGTCATATCTGACTCTGCGACCCTATGGACTGCAGCATGCCAGGCTTCCCTGTCCTTCACAATCTCCCAGGCTTTGCCCAGAATCATGTCCCTTGAGTCGGTGATGCCATCTAACCATCTCAATGTCTGCCACCCTCTTGTTCTTAGAGAAGATAATTAGGTTTCATTTCTCAATAAGGAAAGGCATGATAATAGTGAATAAACTGAGAGAGAGAAGAGGCGGAGGAGAGGAGAAATAAAAAGAGATTAATATTATAAAATATTATGTGACTTGTGCAAACCAAGAGGTGACAAGGACCTGGTTCCCTAGAAATTTGAATACTTCAGAAACAAAATGCATTTAAATTATCAGCACCTTTAGACTGGCACCTAATTAGAATATATCAAACTAGGCAGGGTGTTCAGTGTTTCAAAGAAACACAATATCCAAGCATTAAAGCCAAAGGTCAGTCACTCACTCCGGATGACTATTTGTCCACTCGAACCTAATTGCCTTTGAATTTCCCTTCAGTCTTGTGAACAGGAGCTCAGCCAAGAATGACCCCAGGTTCACCTGTGAGAAGAGACAAGGAGGAAACACATGTGGTCACATTCTCTTCTTACCTGTAGGCAGGGAGGGATGGTCATGTGACTCTCTGGCTGCCCTTTCTGGGATAGAAGGAAGAGATCCGTGCATAAAAAAGAATTCCTGTCTTCGCTTTGCTTTTCCTTCTGTCCCACCTGTGTGTGTGATTTGTCACTGCTGGCTGTGCTTGTGTTTCCTTTCTTTACCGCTTAGCTTCAGTTTGGTTGCACGCCCTAGGACATCTTAATGGCTTTCAATGAACCTAATTAATTTTGCCCATTTTCAAAATAGCCCTTTGGGCTAAATATTTAAGGAAGCTTACAGTGTTGCAAGCAGAAGGTGATTGTTTGCAAATTCCGCAAGGTTAGAGACCACTGTGCTTGCTTCAGTGGTGAGGAGCGAGAGATTTATCAGGGCCAGGAAGCACTGAGCCCTTCACTGGTGCAGGCTAACGAGAGGAGCTTAGAGGCTGGGTTTCAGGGCTGGTCTTCTGGGCCCCTGAATCCCTTGCAATCTGGTGGGCAGTGACAGTTCCAGGTCTACTCCTGGGCAGAGAGACAGTAGCTCTGGTTGGTCTTATTTTGGGTCATTGTAGGGTCAGAGGCATGACTATGGTGCTGTGAGCTTCTTCTGACTATGAATTACACACATTCCCAAATTTGGCAGTGGGATGAATGTGTGTGTGATATTGGCAATTGTCAGTACGACTTCAGCTCATTTTAATAAGCTTCAGCTCCACGTAATAAACCAGATTTTATGAAACCTATTCATTCTAAATTTTATATTTTAAGCTGTTATTTTCTTCTTTTTTACTTTGTTTTTCTATATTCTTTCCCCTTTTCATTTTCTAATTTCCCTTTCTTGCTGCTTTTCTCCTTTGTTGTATTTTAAAAGAATAAAGAAATAAATTATGTCCACCAGAGGGCAGTCTGATCCTACACACACATACATCTGTGTGCACACATATACACACATAGACACACATATACACACACACACACACACGCACACACACACCCAGCCCCCAACTCACCCCTCTTTTTCCTCTCTTTCCCCCTTCTTTACAACTCTCTTCCGGGAAGGATGTCAATGAAAGTAGATGGTAAACAAAACAAAACAGAAACCTTTTGGTTTATAAACTTCTTTCAGTATTGCCTGTGTGTGGGCATGTAGTGTCAGTGGTTTGATCTGTGAAGTTAGTCTTCTCTAGGTTTATGTCAGGAGTATATAGAGTCTTACTCTGACCTCTTGAAGAAAACAATCTCAAAATCTACCAAAATACACAATGAAAATGAAAACTTGAGCTGTGAGATTTTGAGTGTATAAGACATGAAATGCATAAGACATCTCATTTCTGGGATCCCTGTGAAAGACATGTGACTCCAGCAGTCAAGAATTTTACACTTTCATTTAAAAATTTTATAAGTCATCTTTATTTTTCTCTATTACTGCAATCATCTCTGTTCCCACACTCTATTGCTTTACTCCTCTAAAAATACTGGTATTTTGATTATATCCTTGCAGACTTTATATATGTTCCCTATGTCAGCGGAAGGTTAATGTCGAAAAGAAAGGGTGTGAGCTTTTCCTCTTCCTCACCTTCCTGACTGCACATGTCTGTGGCACCTGAAAGTCCCACTCTGCCCCGATCAGAGGTTTGGATAAATGAAGGGAATTTTCTACATGCAAGCTTAGTGGTTTTTGAGGTGTGCTGGGGTGGAGAGAAAGTCAATTTTAACTTTATTATCTAAAGCCATGAGAGGCAAAATAAGGACTACACGAACTCTCTGGAAAAAAAAAAAAGAGTGGCGCCTGAGCAATCCATTCAAAGGCAGAAATCCTGAGGACAGAAGGGAGAAGAAAGTGTCACGGTTAGACTTTCAGTTTCTGAAACCTTGAGCTGTGCCCGACGTGTTGAAGGACACAGACTATGTACTAGTCTATCTTATGTAATCGGCATGAACTTTGAAATTGACTGGAAGCTCTCGATAAATTTGATGTTGTAGAGGGAATTCAGAATTCACTAGTTTCAGAATTCTAGGCTATTAAATCAGTCGCATTGGACATTCTATTTCATTGAAATAAAGTAGATGGAGGAAATATGTATGAATTTCAAGTAATTTCTCAGCTGAATTCAAAAGTAACGCTCTCCCAGTACTCTTCTCAAGGATGTCAATGGACAAACAATTTCTGCCCTAGGAATAATTTCTCAAAAGATGAAATCTTCCTGTGGTATAGATGTTACCTTTTTATGCATTACTTATTCCAGGGGCATCTGGGTTGGTAGATGTTTTGGAATGTGAAGTGCGGTTTTGAGGTTCTGCCTCCAGGAACACTGAGGAGATGCAACTGAAGAGGTATTTTCAATTTGGCGCTGATCCAAATTAAAGAAAACACTTGCTAAAGAGACTGAGCCCAGAATTTTAAAAGTTCATCTTTAATCTGAGCACCCCACCAGGCACTAAACATGTTGACTCAAGTAGAGAAGGGGGAGCCCTCTCATGAACTCTGAATGCTAGAAAGAGCCAAGATTGCTAAGTGAGTTTCCATATCTTGTAGATATGGAACTGAAGTCTACATATATTAAAACATGTTGCTCCATAGTAATAATGATTATGTGTTTGGAATACTTTTTAGATTAAGTCCCGAAATAGAATACCGAACTAATCTTCGACAACAATGGCACACATGTATTCAACTACTTCAGATACTTCCCAGGTCACTGTTCCTATAGCTTGGTCTGTGGTTAGTTATGATATATCCTATATGAATAAAGACAGAGTAAGAAGGTGTCATGAAAGAGGCATTATTTCCAAAGAGAGGCCCTTTTTACTTTGCAAGGAACTCCTTAGGAACATTCTTGCACTAAAGAACTTCACACAACATACCCCACCCTCCAAATATTTGTTAATATGATTAAATAAAATAATGATGTTAGTGCATATAAAGTTTGGACTCTGTGGGAGAAGGCGAGGGTGGGATGATTTGAGAGAATAGCACTGAAACATGTATATTACCATATGTGAAATGTGTGAAATAGATGACCAGTCCAAGTTCAATGTATGAAACAGGGCACTCAAAGCCAGGGCACTGGGACAACCCAGAGGGATGGAATGGGGAGGGAGGTGGGAGAGAGGTTCGGGCCGGGGAGACACATGTATGGCAAAAACCACTACAATATTGTAATGTCTCCAATTATAATAAATTAATTAATTAAAAAAATAAAGTTCATGCTGATGTTTCAGTGACTTAGGTGATCACATGTAAGATTTTCTTTGTTTTAAAAGGCAAGGGCCCGTGTCTTTCAGGCACGCAAACTGCACTTTGGTTAGCTGTCTCTAGGAGAGAGATCCTTGAAGTGTGGTCCTCTGCTTCCCATGAGCAGCATCTGTAGCGCCTGGGAACTTGTTAGCAACGCAGATCCCCGAGTGGACCCTTGACCTACTGAGTCAGAGACTTGAAGAAGGTGGGGTGTGAACCCAGGAGTCTATTTTTCAAAGCCGTCTGGGTGGTTTGATGCTCACTTGAGTTTAAGAACCACTGTTCCCGAAGAACCATGGTGTTGGTTTATAAGAACAAATTCTGCTGACTTTCACATTTTAAACTTCCCTGCTAAATGTATCTGGATAGAATGATTTTGTCAAGATTTAGGTCGTTTCTTATTATAAGAGAGCAGTATGAGAAATCTGAAGACTTCTCCCTTTCCAGATGTTTTAATTCCTCTTTTAAAATTTCTTGATTTGGGGATTCAAAGCCTGCTTGCTTATAGCCTTTTTCTTTGTAAGAGTACAGACAGACCCCTCCGTGGACACGCCTGTCCGTGGAGCCACATCACGTTTACTTTGTCTCTTTTCTAGCTGCATCCCCGCGGCTTCCCTACTGGAAGCTGTCCATCTCTTCCTGTGGTTCCCTCCCTGGTCCCGCGACAGACTCTCCGAGCAAGTCAAGACTGTATTGTTCTAAGAAGCGCCTCATCAAGCCCCACTACTAGGATGTTCAACATTTTTTCCCAATTAGCGACATGAAATATAAAAAGCCTTACTTGAGTTCCTTGAAGATGGCAATAACGAAGCACTGAAGAAGTTGTCGAGGGACTAGGGCTAATTAAAATGCAGCAGGGTACAGAAGTAGACGTAACCGCGGCTCGCTGTGCCACATCTCCGGTAATCAGCAGTCCCTACTTTCCCCACACTAATTGACAGGAGACGCGGCGCTCCTGAGGGTGCACGCAGCGCACATTAATGGAGTCGGCACGCGCTGCCTGACTTGGCTCCTTATCGACCTTGAACCAGCAAAGGTCAGAGGACGGTGCTGCTTTCATCAGCGTGACAGGTGTCTGAGGCGCTTCTCTCTGTAGTCTAATAATTTGGCAGTTGTCTTATCCTGTACATGAATTAGTGATCTGATGCTTGAAGTATGATGGATAAAAAGAATGTCAGGTCTGGGTAGGGGATGTAGCTCTGGGCATCTGTATTAGCCCCATCACTACCCACGGTCTGGGAGATGTGTGTTGTAGGAATGTCCTTTTTTTTTCTCTAGAGGAAGAATGAGTCTGTATGCAGTCATTACATGAAAAGATCATTTTCCTAGAAAATGGTTAGCTATGAAAAAATAGCTAACCAAGATATTAACATTCATGAGTCAGTTTCTTTCTATCAAGTAGACATTGACATCTGACACTTTTCCAATGTGGGCATAATGATAATGATAATGAAAATGAATGTTCTTTGAGAAAACTTAAAATCAATTAATAATATCTCCTGAGCATCCCTCATGCACTGAAAATGATTTCAGACATGATGTGCAGATATAAAAGAGATATAAGATGTTATACCCCAGCATATATGATACACATCAAGATATGCCAAGTATAAACATACTACAAAAATAAAGAACATACTCAAAGGCACATATGTGTAAGCTTCTATTTATATAACAGGGATAGTCAAACTGGCAGCCTCACCTGGCAAAGATTTGGGAACATTTATAAGCAAAGGCCAATGCAATGGAATAGATACTTTCTTAAGGGCGAGTTGCAGAGCAGGATGAACAAATGAGAAAAGATGTCTTAATTAGAGGAAGAATTGTGCACTGCAGAGTTTTAATCCAGTTTTTCAAAGAAAGGAAGGATACAGACAAGGAGAAGGAAAAGGAGGATAATTTCTACCAGAGGCAAGACTTTGATACTGAAAGGACAAAGAAAATATTTCAAATGTTCCCCATTGTTATTGGATATTCTTTCCTCCCTTGTCACTTGTAAAATTCCTATCTAATTTCACATTGCATTGCAGAATTAATCACTTTATTAAAGTAAGTGTCTCTGAGCCTGCCCTAAGGAACAAGGTTGATCACAACCTTGCGTGTCGCTTCTCTGCATTGCATGATGCTCTTTAGTGTCGTATAGTGAACGTACTATATATACAGATGTACATCTGCGATGGGTTATAATTATTTACTCCTATGCCCAGCTCATTCCCTGGAGAAGGGAATGGCAACCCACTCCAGTATTCTTGCCTGGAGAATTCCATGGACAGAGGAGCCTGGTGAGCTATAGTCCATGGGGTCACAAAGAGTCGGACATTACTGAGTGAGGAACACACTATCTCTATTGTGTGCTGAAGCTTGGTATAAGCTAATACATCACAGTAAGACTAGAGACAGAGCATACACTTCAGAATAAGATGGAGTGAAGCTGAAATTAGGTATCTATGTTTCACTAATAGTTATCTTTGGGTGATTTATTTAAATCTGTAAGTCTCAGTTTCCTCATCTGAAGAAATGGGGGTAACCTCCTTGAAGAGAGGTTGTGAGGATTACATTAGATATTGTATTCAGGTTTCTAGGAAATGCCAGTTCTCCTCTTACTCCCCATCTTCTTCCAACTAGGATATTTAAAATCCTAGAGGGTAGGAATCATGTTATATTCATCTCTATAGCCTCATTATTTAATACTGTATTCCGGCATCAACAGCTGTTCAATGGAAGTTTGCTGAATTAAACCAAGTTGCCTAAAACATTCATGTAGAGTGATTGCACTATTCAAATCAGCATCAATATATTTTATAGACTTGGAAGAATTTATTATTGGCATTATCTGTTGTTTTTCTCACATATTTTTTACTATATGCATGGTTGAAGGAATTTTATGGACGTTTCAAACATGTGTTTAGCCAAAATTATTCTGGAAATATGTTTCTTAGAAATATGAATAAATTGAATCTGTATTAATATATCCAAGGCCAAAATAGAATATTACCCCCTCAAAGATTCTTATTCTTGTATTTAAATAGAGCTGTAATGGTTACCGTAAATATATGGGTATTTCAATGAGATAGTTTAGAAATATGAGTATTGTTTTCTCAGTGTAGGCACCACATAATCACATAGGAATTATACACTTGCTCCATCAATGTTTGCCTGCTTGGCATATTTCTAAAACATCTCTTTTGAAATAATATTCAGAGCTTGTACAATATTCTTGAAAATGTTTTTATCATGGTAAAATACATGTGTTATAGGCTGAATATTTGTGCTCTTCCATTCATATGTTAAAACCGAACCCCCAACCCCCAGTGTGATGGTATCAGGAGATGGGGTTTGAGAGATGACTAGGTCTTGAAGAGGGAGCCCTTATGAGTGGGATTACTGCCTTTGAAAAAGAGACCCCAGGGAGCTCCCTTACCCTTTCCACCACGAGAGGACATGGAGAGAAGAGGGCCATCAGCGAAACAGTAAGTGGATCCTCACCAGACACCCCATCTGCCTTGATTTTTGACTTCCCAGCCTCCAGAACTATGAAGACAGGTTCATGATGTTTATAAGCCACCTAGTTCATGGTATCTTCTTATAGCAGCCAGAACTAAGAAAAAACATAGCATTAAGTTCATCATCTTAACTCATCTATACATTTTTAAGTGTATAGCTTGGTGGCATTAAAAGTATATTCTCATTGTTTTGGAACCATCACCATCATCCATTTCCAGAACTCTTTGCACCTTCAAAACTGAAACTCTGTGACCATTAAACAATAACTCCCCTTCCCTTTTCCTTCAGTGCCCAAGGATCTTTAATCAACTTTTGGTCTCTATGAATTTGACTTGTATGAAATACTCTAGGTATTTCATACAAGTAGAACCATAAAGAATTTGTGCTTTCATGACTGGCTTGTTTCAATTAACATAATATCCTCAAGGTCCATCCATGTTTTAACATATGTCATAGTTTTCTCCCTTTTTGTAGCTGAATAATATTCCATTGTATGTGTATGCCACACTTTGTTTATCCATTGATCCATCGATGGACACTGAGGTGTGTCTACTTTTGGGCTACTTTGAATAATGCTGCTATGAACATGGGTTGATAAATATTTCTTTGAGTCTCTGTTTCACTTCCTTTGGGTATAAATCTAGAAGTGGAATTGCTGGATCATATGGTAATTCTATTTTTGATTTATCGAGGAAGTTCCTTACTGTTTTCTGTAGCAGTTAGCCATCTTGCATTTCTACCAGGAGTGCACAGGGTTCCAATTTCTTCACATCCTTACCATTGCATGTTATTTTGTTCTTTTTCTTGATAGTAGCCATTATAATGGGTATGACAGAGCTTGTATAATGTTCTTCTGATTCTCTTCAGTGATTTTTATCCTTTGGAGGTAGATTTCATGATTGCAACAAGTGGTTGATTATTAGTAGTCAATTTATTGAATAATATCGTGGCAAAATGTAACTATAAAGTAAAGAGACCTTTAAAAGAATTCACCTCATATATTATTTGGCAAGAATCAAAAACTATTTCAAATCATGGTTCTTTTCTACCCCATTCCTAGTTTCTTCCCTGATTAATTCCTCATAAAATCTATTGGGTAGGGCTGAGCAAGGTAGGCGTCCCCATTTGGGGGCATTTGGGAATGCCTGGCATGGATGTCAGACCTTGAATGTGATGAGGAGTGCACCATGCAAAGAATGCGACAGAGGTAGAGGCCTAGAGCAGGACAATGCCACCTGAGCAAGTGGAGAAGGCACCTGTATGGCAGTCAGTCTCTCTCATCAGGAGGCTTCCATAAGCCTCTTATCCTTCTCCATCAGAGGGCAGACAGACTGACAACCACAATCACAGAAAACTAACCAACCTGATCACATGGACCACAGCCTTGTCTAGCTCAATGAAACTATGAGCCATGCCATGTAGGGCCACCCAAGACGGACCGGTCATGGTGGAGAGTTCTGACAAGATGTGGTCCACTGGAGAAGGGAATGGCAAACCACTTCAGTATTCTTGCCTTGAGAACCCCATGAACAGTATGAAAAGGCCAAAAGTAGGACACTGAAAGATGAACTCCCCAGGTTGGTAGGTGCCCAATATACTACTGGAGATCTGTGGAGAAATAACTCCAGAAAGAATAAAGAGACAGAGCCAAAACAAAAACAACACCTAGTTGTTGGTGTGACTGGTATTGGAAGTAAAGTCCAATGCTGTAAAAAGCAATATTGCATAGGAACCTGGAATGTTAGGTCCATGAATCAAGGCAAATTGGAACTGTTCAAACAGGAGATGGCAAGAGTGAACATCGGCATTTTAAGAATCAGTGAACTAAAATGGACTGGAAAGAACGAATTTAATACAGATGACCCTTATATCTACCACTGTGGGAAAGAATCCCTTAGAAGAAATGGAGTAGCCCTCATAGTCAACAAAAGAGTCCAAAATGCAGTACTTGGATGCAATCTCAAAAATGACAGAATGATCTCTGTTCGTTTCCTGCCGGGGTCCAGCCCCGGCTGATCCAGGGTATTCAAAGCGGGGACGGCGTCGGCGAGGATCAGGATACAATAGCTTCAATTAGATATTAATTAGAGATGTAAGGAGTAATAGAATGAGGATAGCTCAGTAGGAAAATTCAGTGGAGAAAAGAGGCTGAGTAGCTTGGTTTACACAGGGGACCAATAAAACTTCAAGACAAGAAGCTTGCACCACTTACGTAGGCTGCAGGCGTCCTTCCGTTCTCCCGAAGGAGAGGAGACACTGAGGCCTCCCTGGTCGGATCTTAGAAGCCCAGGCAAAATTAGTAAGCTTGGTGGGTTCCGCGCTCCAGATGGAGACTCAGCCAGAGTGAGAGAGAGAGAGACATGGGGAGACCAGTATTTCGAGAAACTGATCCCAATTCTTTATTTTCCATGGTCTACTTTTATACACTGAGATGTTATGCAAAAGTCACGTGGGGTCAGCAGTCCTGACTTTTATTAAAGTCAGGTGCTTCACACAAATGTATACAGAGGTCTTAGGGGTGTTACATCATCTTCTGGCCAGGGGGG
>NW_011494846.1:4887018-4887549 GCF_000754665.1 Bison bison bison
CCTATAGGGTGAGGGTATAGTGGGTTTTAGTTAAGGAAAGAATTTACTTAGCCTAAGGTCTAACGTGATTTATATCAAAGGTTAATACTTATTTCTTCTATATATTCATTAATGTGTGTAAGGGCAGGGGATGTGGAGACTTAGCAACAAACATTGGCTCAACAAATGAAAAAACCCTTCACCAATACAATTTCTAATCAGCCCATTATACTTATACTAATAGTTTTCTAACTTTTCTAAGGAACCTGTTTTTAGAAGGTTTAAAGCATCTCGTGCCTCTCACGGTTGGGAGGCTATGAGCAATCACATGTGGCCGGACAAGCCTGTCAGGCAGGCCAGAGAACCTTCAGAGGAGTGTGTAGGTTAAAACACTCTTGTCACGCCCAGGAGTTTTGAGTAACTGGAGCTCTAGGTTAACTCCTTCTCCGAAAGAGGTGGTGGGGGACAGCCCCACGTAAAGTCAGAGGTGTACGGGAGAGCACAAAGTAGTAAAGTAGGCAGGCTCTGGTTATGGGGGTAGATGCTCGAGAA
>NW_011494846.1:4887649-4910630 GCF_000754665.1 Bison bison bison
CAACACCGAAATCAGATTGATTATATTCTTTGCAGCCAAAGATGGAAAAGTTCTATACAGTCAGCAAAACCAAGACTGGGAGCTGACTGTGGCTGAGATCATGAACTCCTTATTGCCAAATTCAGACTTAAACTGAAGAAAGTGGAGAAAACCATTAGGCCATTCAGGTATGACCTAAATCAAACCCCTTATGATTATACAGTGGAAGTGAGAAATAGATTCAAGGGATTAGATCTGATAGAGTGCCTGAAGAAATATGGATGGAGGTTCATGACATTGTACAGGAGGCAGTGATCAAGACCGTCCCCAAGAAAAAGAAATTCAAAAAGGCAAAATGGTTGTCTGATGAGACTTTACAGATAGCTGAAAAAAAGAACAGAAGTGGAAGGCAAAGGAGAAAAGGAAAGATATACCCATCTGAATGCAGAGTTCCAACGAATAGCAAGGAGAGAGAAGAAAGCCTTCCTCAGTGATCAATGCAAAGAAATAGAGGAAAACAATAGAATGGGAAAGACTAGAGATCTCTTCAAGAAAATTAGAGATGCCAAGGAAACATTTCATGCAAAGATGGGCACAATAAAGGATAGAAATGGCATGGGCTTAAAAGCAGAAGATATTAAGAAGAGTTGGCAAGAATACACAGAAGAACTATACAAAACAGATCTTCATGACCTAGATAGTCATGATGGTGTGATCACTCACCTAGAGTCAGACATCCTGGAATGCGAAGTCAAGTGGGCCTTAGGAAGCATCACTAAAAACAAAGCTAGTGGAGGTGATGGAATTCCAGTTGAGCTATTTCAAATCCTAAAAGATGGTGCTGTGAAAGTGCTGCATTCAGTATGCCAGCAAATTTGGAAAACTCAGCAGTGGGCACAAGACTGGAAAAGGTCAGTTTTCATTCCAATCCCAAAGAAAGGCAATGCCAAAGAATGCTCAAACTACCACACAATTGCACTCATCTCACATGCTAGTAAAGTAATGCTCAAAATTCTTAAAGCCAGGCTTCAACAGTACATGAACCATGAACTTCCATATGTTCAAGGTGGATTTAGAAAAGCCAGAGGAACCAGAGATCAAATTGTTGACATCCACTGGATCATCGAAAAAGCAAGAGAGTTCCAGAAAAACATGACTGTGCCAAAGCCTTTGACTGTGTGGATCACAATAAACTGTGGAAAATTCTGAAAGAGATGGGAATACCAGACCACCTGACCTGCCTCTTGAGAAACCTGTATGCAGGTCAGGAAGCAACAGTTAAAACTGGACATGGAACAACAGACTGGTTCCAAATAGGAAAAGGAGTACGTCAAGGCATATATTGTCACCCTGCTTATTTAACTGATATGAAAAGCACATCATGGGAAATGCTGGGCTGGATGAAGCACAAGCTGGAATCAAGACTGCTGGGAGAAATATCAATAACCTCAGATATGCAGATGACACCACCCTTAGGGCAGAAAGTGAAGAAGAACTAAAGAGGCTCTTGATGAAAGTGAAAGAGGAAAGTGAAAAAGTTGGCTTAAAACTCAACATTCAGAAAACGAAGATCATGGCATCTGGTCCCATAATTTAATGGCAAATAAATGGGAAACTGTGGAAACAGTGACAGACTTTATTTTGGGGGCTCCAAAATCACTGCAGATGGTAAATGCAGCCACGAAATTAAAAGACACTTGGTCCTTGGAAGAAAAGTTATGACCAACCTAGAAAGCATATTCAAAAGCAGAGACCTTACTTTGCCAACAAAGGTCCATCTAGTCAAAGCTATGGTTTTTCCAGTGGTCATGTATGGATATGAGTGTTGGGACTATAAAGAAAGCAGAGCACTAAAGAATTGATGCTTTTGAACTGTGGTGTTGGAGAAAACTCTTGAGAGTTCCTTGGACTGCAAGGAGATCCAAGCAGTCCATCCTAAAGGAGATCAGTCCTGAATATTGATTAGAACTGATGCTGAAGCTGAAACTCCAATACTTTGGCCACCTGATGCAAAGAACCAACTCATTGGAAAAGATTCTGATGCTGGGAAAGATTGAAGGCAGAAAGAGAAGGGGACAACAGATGATGAGATAGTTGGATGGCATCTCAGACTCAATGGACATAAGTTTGAGTAAGCTTCAGGAGTTGGTGATGGATAGCGAGGCCTGGTGTGCTGCAGTCCATGGGGTTGCAAAGAGTCGGACATGACAGAGCAACTGAACTGAACTGACTGTCAGAACTCACTTTTCAATGCATGTAACTAGTGATAGAAATAAGTACAGATGTGAATGTGTACTTGAGGTCCTGTCCACAGAGGCCCTGACTACAGTGATGCCCTAATAATAATGAGCACACCCAGTGCCCAGAGCATAGTTCGTAAATTCCTTTCTCCACTACAAGGAACCCGAACTCTCTAGAGAAGTGACTGATTTCAGGGTGTGGGTGGGGAAAGTATAAGGTGATCTTGAAATATTTTGTTGTACCAGAAAGTAAAGAAGTGTTTAAAGAATGATAGCAACACTTCAAAAGATAATGAGAACCATCTTGAAGGGGCTCCATTGGCCAAGGCTGGGGCAAGTTGAACAACAAAATGAAGCAAATGATGGTGGATTATATCTAACTGAATGAAATAAATGTGTTTGAGTACATACTGATACATAAATAAGAGAATAATAAATGAGGAGAAGAAAAAGCTCTTTTTGCAGTAGAATGCCAGTTAATAAGGGTGGAAAAAATGATGGCATTAGGAAATGATCACTTGGCGACTAGCATAGTGATAATTAATCTGATCAAGAAAAGTCAGTGGAGGTAAAACTAATGGTGAAAGTTTGATGCGGAATTGGATCTTCACCGCCTCAAAGGACCTCTCCACACATACTTTTCTCACAGGGGAAAAACAGAAATTTAACAATGGAGAAAAGAGGCAGACAAAACCTGAGTCAGAAGGTCAAAGTTAACATCCCCAGTAAGAAAACACAGCAGCATCAGGTGCCACATGTTAAGATGCAATGAGAAGACTCCAGCACCACTTCTGTACTGTTCTTACCCTGAATCTAATACGAGGAAACTTTGGATAAATTTAAACTAAGAGGCATTCCACATATTAACTGGCCTATAATTTTCAAGTGTTAGGACTTTTAAAAGTCAAGGAAACACTGAGAGACTACCTCAAATTAAAGATGACTAGAGAGATGGCGCACCTCAGTGTGCTTTGTTTATCCGCATGGATCTTTTTCTTCTAGAAAGGGCTTTATTAGGACAGTAGGCTACTGTTTGAACTGTGGTGTTGGAGACTCTTGACAGTCCCTTGAACAGCTGGGAGATCCAACCAGTCCATCCTAAAGGAGATCAGTCCTGAAAATTTATTGGAAGGACTGATGCTGAAGCTGAAACTCCAATACTTTGGCTACCTGATGCAAAGAACTGACTCATTGGAAAAGACCCTGATTCTGGGAAAGATTGAAGGCAGGAGGAGAAGGGGACAGCAGAGGATGAGATGGTTGGATGGCATCACCGACTCAATGGACCTGAGTTTGAGCAAGCTCCAGGAGTTGGTGATGGACAGGGTAGCCTGGTGTGCTGCAGTCCATGAGGTTGCAGAGTTGGACACAACTGAGTGACTGAACTGAACTGTATTAGAGTCTGTGAATTAGATGGTAGTAAGTGTAACAATGTAATTTACATTTGATGGCTGTATTGTGGTTTTGAAGGAGAATATCCTGATTTGTGTTCAGGGGTAATGGAATATTATGTCATCAAGTTATCCTTGAGTAGTTCAGGGGAAAATGTTATTTGTAGTATTCTTGCAAAGATTATTTTAAAAATAAAAAATAAACATATAAAAGTGGAAAAATAAAATGGTGGTGGCTTCACTGGAAAATGAAGTTTCTTATGGTGACTTGTTTGAAGACAATTAAATTCAGAATGTAACTTTTTAGATGTCTTTAAGATTATCATTTGCATTCAAATGTCACTCCTCACTCTTTTATAATTTTTGAGATATCAGTAGTTGTGGAGGAAAACCATGGGTAAAATAATCCAAGGATACATTAAATTAAAATACAATAAGATCATCAGTAATAAACCATGATGAAATCAGATACCTCTGATATGATGCAATGAAACTAACACTTCCCCTCTGAAGTAGTCTTCCCCCTGTCCAGTATGACTGGGGGTTTCCCAGGTGGCTCAGTGGTAAAGAATCTGCCTGCCAACACAGGAGGCACAGGAGGTGTGGGTTGGATCCCTGGGCCAGGAAGATCCCCTGGAGGAGGAAATGGCAACTCACTCCAGTATTCTTGCTGGGATAACCCCACGGGCAGAGGAACCTGGTTGTTTATAGTCCATGGGGTCACAAAGAGTAGGATGAAGCAACTGAGAACGCACATAGGCCGGTTTGGTTGCTCCTCACCTGTGGGCTTCTCCTGTGGCTCAGCTGGTAAAGAATCCACCTGCAATGTGGGAGGCCTGGGTTTGGTCCCTGGGTTGGGAAGATTCCCTGGAGAAGGGAAAGGCTACCCACTCCAGTATTCTGGCCTGGAGAATTCCATGGACTGTATAGTCCATGGGATCTCAAAGAGTCAGACACGACTGAGTGACTTTCACATAACTTCACCTTTGAGCACTGGACATGGGGCTCACCCAAACTGAGATGTGATGCCAGAGTGAAACAGATACCAAATTTTGAGGACTTAGTATGGCGAAAGAGTAATATACCTCAATAACAATTTTAATCCTTCTTAATAATTATAAACATAATGTATTAACAATTTACATCATTTGTATGTTGAAATGATGATATTTGAGATACATTGGGTTAAACTATATCAATAAAATCCATTTTACCCATTTCTTGGAAAATTTGAATTTAGAGATGTGGCTTACACTGTGTTGCTATTGAAACATGCTGGTCTTAGAGCCCCTTGAAGACAGAGAGGCTGCAACTCTCGGTCATATAAGCCATGTGTCCAGGAGAATGCATGGCTCACAGCTTGTCTCCATTAAATTTTTGTTATCCACCTGAGCAATGAATGACTGTAATATCTGTTTTCAAAAAGATATGCAATTACAGGCACATTAAGCTTCCTTCTATCAGTTATTCATAGGAAAAGAGACAGAAAAGAGATACACAAAACTGAAGAAGTTGGTTGCCTTGGGTGGTGTGATTACAGGCTGCTTGTTATATTTTTGAAACTTTCTGCAGAATTATTTCCTTCTCAGAATTTAAAGAATTTTCCTCCTTTTTAAGTTAAAGAATGAAGACAGAAATTGTGTTTGTTGTGTTCTTGTTTGTTTTTTTGTTTGTTGTGGGGAGAAAAAGAGGCACATGTGAAGGAAATCTTCAAACACCATTGAGGCAATTCCAGTGGCCTTTTCCATGTGTATCTCTTGTTGGGCATGGATGGGGTGGGCATGATGATTCTTGAGAGTCGCAGTATGCCATGGTTAACAGCAGCCCTTCTTGGTGCTGGGTAGTAATCTCTTTGGCCCAGAGCAAGCAGAGCAAGTGAAGAAGATTTGATTATCTCCAGCTTCTGCAAGGAGCTGCAGTTGTTTCTCAAGGTCAGGTCAGGGAGCATCCTGAGGATGAATAATAACAGTCCTCTGAGAACGTTCGATCCTGGCAACCATTTATAACCATATAAAGCTGATAATAAAATAATTCCAAAGTAAGTAAACAGTGGGTACATAAGTACCCTCTGAGATCAGTAACTCTGAGTGCATGAGCTGCCAGTGCAAGGAGCAGATTCAACTTCTTTTCTTCAAATGTCCCAATAATAAGGAGGATGGCAGCACCATTTCATGGTTTTAAAGTGGAGGGTGGCGGCGGGTGGGGGAGAAAAGTGGCTCTAACACAAAGGCTAGAGGAGAGTGAAGTTCCCAGCCATTAAAAACGTTTAGACTGTGACACATTTCACCGAGTCAATGGATATTTTTTGAGCCCCTGCTATGCGCTGTGAATGTTTTCCCTGGCTGATATAGCAGTAAACAATGCATACAACGTTCCATACCTTTATAGTCTTGTGGGATAAATGAAAGCAATAAACATACATAACTTAACATGTACCTTGTTAGATGGCCGTAAGTTCTAAGAAGAAAAATAAAGGGAGAAATGAGGGTAAGACCTAGTTGGAAGGGAGGCTGCAGTGTTAGATTAGTGGCCAGGGAAGGCCTCTGAGGAGATGGTATTTGAGTAAAGCAGAACCTGAAGGAGGTTTGGGAATAAAACATGTAGATCTTCTGGTAGAAAAACATCTCAAGAAAGAGAAGAGAAATTGCAAGGGCCCTGAAGCAACAAGAGGCTTACCTGGCTTATCGGAGGAACAACAGTAGTTAACAAACGGCAGCAAGGCTAAAACCAAGAGAAGCCTCAGGAAAGTAGGAGATGGTGAAGCCAGAGCTGCGCTGTGGGGTCAGATTGTGCCACCTTCCTGGTCAGGGTAAGGACCTCGGCTTTTACTCTGAGTGAACTGGAAAGACATTGTAGGATTCAGAGCCTGCAAATGAGATCTTAGATTATGCCGACCAGAAACTGGCTTCAGAATAGTTAAGCAGGGAAACCAGCTTTAGAGGCTTCTGCAGTAAGACGGAAGTTATGGTGGCTTGTATCAGGTGATAATTCTGGCAAATATAAGTGGTCATCTTCTGCACATATCTTGAAGGTAGATCTGATAAGTTTTGTTGACTTATTGGATATAAGGATGCAAAAGAAGTAGACGAATTGAGGAAGAGGAGGAAGATCTGAGAGTTTTTTGGACTAAGCAAAGAGGAGTATGGATTTTGCCATTTATGGCATTGGGGAGGACTATCGGAGGAGCAGTGTGACCAGGACAATCGGGTGCTCAGTCCTGCATATGTTCCTACTGAAATGACTAGGAGAAATCCAAAGCTATGGAGACATCAAGTAGGAAGTTGTACATATAAATCTGGAGTTCAGAGGAGAATTACAGATATGTAATTCTGGACCAATCTAGACAGCATATTAAAAAGCAGAGGCATTAATTTGCCAACAAAGGTCCATTTAGTCGAAGCTTTGGTTTTTCCAGTAGTCATGTATGGATGTGAGAGTTGTACTATAAAGAAGGCTGAGCATTGAAGAATTGATGCTTTTGAAATGTGGTGTTGGAGAAGACTCTTTAGAATCTCTTGGACTGCAAGGAGATCCAACCAGTCCTTCCTAAAGGAGATCAGTCCTGGATGTTCTTTGGAAGCACTGATGCTGAAGCTGAAACTCCAATACTTTGGCCACCTGATGCAAACAGCTGACTCATTGGAAAAGATGCTGATGCTGGGAATGGTTGAAGGTGGGAGGAGAAGGGGATGACAGAGGATGAGATGGTTGGATGGCATCACTGACTCAATGGATGTGAGTTTGAGTAAACTCCAGGAGTTGGTGATGGACAGGAAGGCTTGGCATGCTGCAGTCCATGGGGTTGCAAAGAGTCAGACACGACTCAGCGACTGAACTGAACTGAATTCTGGAGATATAAATCTGGGGTCATCAGTTTATAAATGATATGTAAAACCTTGAGACTAGATGAGATAGATGGCATGAATGTAGATAGAGGAGAGAAGTCCCCAGAGGGATTCTGGGGATACTATACCCCTTAAAGATTGAAAGGTAAGGAATCTTCTCAGGGAAGAAACTTAGAAGGGGTAGCCATTAAGGGAGGAGAAGAATCCAGAGAGTGTGACACCCTGGGAGGTAATAAGAAAATATCTCAGGGGATGGGAGAGGTCAGCTGTGTCAAGAACTACTGGCATGCTGTGTAGGATGAGAACTAAGTATTGACTCAGATTTGTAACTTGTAGGTCACTTGTAATTTTATAGTTAATACATTTTTGAGTGTGGTAGGGGAAAAAAATAAAAATGGGATGAGATAGCTGGAAGAAAGGAGAGAAATTCAGTACTAACTAAAAGTGACGGGGAAACTTCTGTCTTCCATTTGGGGTGCAGAAAGCTGAAAAGAGATCCTTCTTACTCTTACACAACAAAAACAAAAAGGCAGATAATTGGCAAATTCACAGCTTTTCTTGAACTCTCGAGAGCTTAGGTCTCAGGGCCAAAACTCTATAAGGAAAGACTGGTGCTTCTGAAGAGAAGTGGAGTACAACCAGCACTTGATTCACTGTAGCACATATTGGATTTCATGCAATGGTGTAAGGAAGCTTCAGCTACAAAGTTTAATAAATTCTAAATGCTGGATGTTGGCCAGCATGAAGTATGGATGCTGTGAGAACCGCAGACAGGAGGGTTGCTCAGAAACCTTTGCATTCTGTTCTCCATGGGGTGCTCATGAGAAAGACCGAAAGGCAAGTCTTTCCTGCAGTGAAGGCCCTCAGGAGAGGAAGATGTAACATCCCTGTTTCCTATTTTGCCTACTGATCAAAAGGCTCCAGCTTCTGTGATAAGGGTACCAAACTCTATTGCCTTCAGGCCACAGTTAAAAAACCCAATGCAGCTTTGAAAAAGGAACAACAGCAAAATATTCTATCCCTTGGTGGGAACAAAAAAGATGCCCTGGGCTTGACCATGAGAAATGTCCTGCTGCTGGTGGAGAAGCAGGAACAGTAAGAAGTGTCCACCTCTGAGATCCAGTGACATGGCATCTGGCAAAGACCAAAGCTGAGCCAGGACAACAGAGAATCTTCCCTGGTCTCCACCACCCGGCTAGCAGGCACTGAGTAACAGGTACTAGAGGTTTACTGCTGGGAGAGGGGTATAAGATATAAAGAGACCCTTTCTGAGGTGCAAGTGCAAAGAAAAGACCTGAAGTTGCAGGCAGAACAAACACCGAGGAAAACCCTCTTATTAATCAGCCCCTGTCCTAAAGGTGTTTGAAGCCTGTCATGTAGCGGAAATAAAAACAGCAACAAGAAGTCCCCAAAGCAGCTCAATTCTTGACCAGGTTGACTCACAGAGTGCTTTCTCTTTTCCTGGGAGAAATGTCTATTCAAGTCCTGTGCCCAGTTTTAATAGACTTCTTTGTTTTTAGTTGTTGAATTGTTAAGAGTTCTTTATATATGCTGGATATTAACCCCTCATCAGATATATGATTTACAAATATATTTTTTCATTCCATGGGTTGCCTTTCACTTTGTTGAGTGTATCCTTTGAGGCAACAGTGTCTTTTTGGATTCAAAATAGCTTACCTTTATCTCAACTAAGCTTCATGGCTTTTCTTGGTTTCATCCCTGTCTAGAATGCCCCCTTGCCTTCCTCTGTCTGGATAACTCCAATGCACCCTCAAAGACAGCAGATTTTGATAAGCATGTAAACTCTGTCCATTCTGTACTTTTAAACTCTGCATTCCGTGTTCAGAGTTATCCCTTTGTGACTGTTCAGTCACAGCTCAGCTGTTGAATCCACCTGGACTAATCTTCATTATGTTGACCTTCTTCTGTTTCCTCTTAGTACCAAACTCCTTCCTGGATCAGAGCCTTCACACTTGATGATCTATCAGAAATGCTCTCTCTCAACCTCTTTATCTGCCAAATTCTCATCACCCTTCAAGTTTAAATTTACATGTTAATTTCCTCAGGGAAGTTTTCCCTCACGCTAGAGACTTATATCAAGTTAAAGTGTTAAAGAGTTTCTCAGGACTCTATAATTGTCCTTCAAAACGTTTATTAAGATTGTAATTATTTATTTATTGTTGTAGGGTCTCTTGACAATGACATCTGTCTAGTTCTGACCATTCTAATTATTCCTTTTTGTTCTTAATCTTAATTTTTGATCTTAATAAAAGTAAGGACCTTGTCTCTCTTGTTTATCACGCATAGCACAGTGCCTGACATGGAGTAGATCAGTGTATAGGATAAAAGAATGAAATACAAAGACATAAAGAAGAGTTTCATTTAAGATGTGGGGGAACTGATAGTTAGAAAGTATTGGTATAATTATGAAATAAAAGCAGCACATAGTTTGCTTTTAAGTGTTCATTAGATAGGAATTAAAAAGCAGTCCATCATTTTCAGAGGAGGGAAACTGAGCCCAGATTGCTTGTGACTTAATTCTGTTGTTACATAGCTAGTAAGTAACAGAATGAGGCAGCCTGAGAGTCTATGATTATAATACAGTGCTCTTTATAATACATGATTCAGTTTTGTAGCTCCAGAAAACGCTAAATGATAATGAAGTAAATGGACTTTGTATTAAGTTTATCATTTGCACAAGAATATAGAGAAGATCATCCTGAAATAGACCCCATGTCAATTTAGCCAGGTGTTCTAGAAGTTCTAGTAGTTTCTGATGTCAATTTTAAAAGTAAGTTCTATGTGAATCATCTTGCCCTAATGGCTTTCTTACTCATAAATTGATCCATAAATTTTGCATCAGTTTATATTTGCTGCCAGGCTGCACTCTGCATCAGTGGATTTTTAAAATGTATTATACACTTAGTAAATATGTGCTTCCTTTAATTGTGTCTCATTTGCACTGCTCAGGGAACAGAGGTTTAGAGAAGCAGTCTGTGAGTGTGGAAAGAGTGTGGGTCTTAGATCTTGGGTTTGAATCCCAACTCTGACCTCCAAACCTTTGTTCTCTTATCTCAGAAATGCAGAGCTATTAATACCTACATGCTAACATAGGTGAAATGAATTATGTACGTAAAAGGCATGACAGAAAAGTAATCATTTAATATTAGTTTCATTTTCAGCCTAGTCTTTATAAGTTTGGCAAACTAATCATTTCACTAATATCTGTTCTGATTTTAGATTTTGATCATGGATCTTTCAACTCAATCTTTCCATATAGCAGAGTCTGAAACTCTTTAGTTCCTATCTTCACAATAATACCTGCCTTTGTATTTCTGACCAATGTAATTATTCTTTTTTGATCTTCTCTACTTCTGATGTATCCTTGCTGCTGCTGCTGCTAAGTCGCTTCAGTCATGTCCAACTCTGTGCAACCCCAGAGATGACAGCCCACCAGGTTCCCCCGTCCCTGGGATTCTCCAGGCAAGAACACTAGAGTGGGTTGCCATTTCCTTCTCCAATGCATAGAAGTGAAAAGTGAAAGTGAAGTCGCTCAGTCGTGTCCGACTCTTAGCGACCCCATGGACTGCAGCCTACTAGGCTCCTCCATCCGTGGGATTTTCCAGGCAAGAGTACTGGAGTGGGGTGCCATTGCCTTCTCCAGATATATCCTTATAACATCTTAATCAATGTTCCAGGTGTGGGCCACCAAAATTTAATAGAAGGTTGGGCTAAGTTTGTCAGGGTACCTGTTGATGATTGACTGTTATACACATTAAGAAAGAACTTTTCATAAAATTGATAACTAGGGATTCAACCATTTACTTCTCAAGTATTTATTGTTCATCTTCATTTCTTAAACATAAATTAAGGTTGCCCAATTCAGCAAATAAAAATACAGGATGCCCCATTAACTGGGTATCTTGTATTTTATTTGGCCGCCCTACCATAGATAAGAGATAATCTCTCTATAAGTAAAAAAGATCAAGATACAGTTTCTATTCTAAGAAATTTTTCTAAAAAACAAATTAAGGATATAGGCATGGACTTGGAGATAGACAATCTGGTGATACAGGGAAAGAAAGGGTTGCAGGTGGATGGTGTACAAGTTCATAGGGCTGCCATAACAAAGGACTGCAGAACTGGTGACTTAGTATTACAGAAATTGATTTTCTTGCAGTTCTGGAGGTAGAAGTCTGAATTCAGAGCATCAGCAGGGTTTATTCTTTCTGCGGGGGAGTCGATTCCAGGCCTCTCTCTTGTAGCTTCAGGTAATAGCCCCATATCCTTGGTTTGCAAATGCATCGCTCCATTTTCTGCTAAGTCTTTACATGTTAGTCTCCCTGTATATGTCTTTTCCTCTCCTTCTAAGGACACCGAGCCTACTGGATGAGGGCCCACTTAATGACTTCATTTTTAACTTGATTACATCTGCAAAGACCCTATTTAAAAATAAAGTCACATTAAAAAGCATCAGAGGTTAGGATTTCAACATATCTTTTTGGAGGACACAACTCAACCCCTTGCAGGGTATCTGTTATTTTATTTGGCAACATTACCATAGATAAGAGATAAGCTTTCTATAAGAAAAAAGATTAAGATATGGTTATTGATATGCTTTAAAGTTTATGAAAGGGGTAATCTGTTGTGGGGAGGAATGATGAAAAAGGCCCATAGTAGTGTCAAGAATTAATTGAGCTTGACTCTGAAGGGAGGGGAGAACTTGCTGGAGAGGGGGAGAAGGGCTGGAAGTGGATGATGAATAAGAGAAGAGGGAAAGGACTCATTTTCCAGGAAAGGAAGATATTTGCTCTAATTTACTAAGGATAATCACAATCAGACTGCAAACTCTGAGAAAAGCAACAATAATTAAACTTCCTTAGCTCAGAAAAGCAACCGTGTTTTTATGAGACAGATTTTATTGGTGTTCAATCTTCCTTTCATCTCTAAAATTCAAATTGCTCAGTGTTAATTTGGTTTTGGCAACAACCCCAGAGATATTAGAGGGACAACAAGCCTGGGAAGCTCCTATAGGCAACCTCTGTGTATTAATGCATACATATGGAATTTAGAAAAATGGTGCAGATGGACCTATTTGTAGGGCAGGAATAGAGAGACAGACATAGAGAATGGACCTGTAGATACAGGGGAAGAAGGGGAGGGTGGGATGAATTGGGAGAGTAGCATTGACGTATATACACTCAGTTCAGTCGCTCAGTCGTGTCCGACTCTTTACGACTCCATGAATCACAGCACGCCAGGCCTCCCTGTCCATCACCAACTCCCGGAGTTCACTCAAACTCATGTCCATCGAGTCGGTGATGCCATCCAGCCATCTCATCCTCTGTCGTCCCCTTCTCCTCCTGCCCCCAATCCCTCTCAGCATCAGAGTCTTTTCCAATGAGTCAACTCTTGGCATGAGGTGGCCAAAGTACTGGAGTTTCAGCTTCAGCATCAGTCCTTCCAATGAACACCCAGGACTGATCTCCTTTAGGATGGACTGGTTGGATCTCCTTGCAGTCCAAGGGACTCTCAAGAGTCTCCTCCAACACCACAGTTCAAAGGCATCAATTCTTCTGTGCTCAGCTTTCTTTATAGTCCAACTCTCACATCCATACATGACCACTGGAAAAACCATAGCCTTGACTAGACGGACCTTTGTTGGCAAAGTAATGTCTCTGCTTTTGAATACGCTATCTAGATTGGTCATAACTTTCCTTCCAAGGAGTAAGCGTCTTTTAATTTCATGACTGCAATCACCATCTGCAGTGATTTTGGAGCCCCCCCACCCAATAAAGTCTGACACTGTTTCCACTGTTTCTCCATCTATTTCCCATGAAGTGGTGGGACCAGATGCCATGATCTTCGTTTTCTGAATGTTGAGCTTTAAGCCTACCATGTGTAAAATAGATAGCTAGTGGGAAGCTTCTGTCTAGCACAGGGAGCTCAGCTCAGTGCTCTAGAGGAGTGATGGGAGGGTGGGCAGGGAGGCACAAGAGGAAGGGGATGTATGTATACTTGTAGTTGATTCACTTTGTTGTACAGCAGAAACTAACACAACATTGTAAAGCAATTACCCTCCAATAAAAGATAGTGATAGAAAAGAAGGGAAATCTAATAACCAGGATGAGCTCTTGCTTATTTGTTTTCAAGTTACCATTTCCCCTTGTTGCTCTCCCTCGGAGTCACCAAAGAAGGAGGTGCGAACACAGGGATGGATAGTGAAATGAGCCTCTTGAATTTTTGCGTTACTTACAGTTCTGTGATATTTTCTGTCAACAGAAATATGAGTTTGTAAGGCTAATATCCACAGATCTGTGTGTGTTAGTTACTCAGTCGTGTCCGACTCTTTGTGACCCCACGAACTGTAGCCTGCCAGGCTTCTCTGTCCATGGAGTTCTCCAGGCAAGAATACTGGAGTGGATTGCCACTCCCTTCCCCAGAGGATCTTCCCGACCCAGGGATTGAACCCTGGTCTCCTGCATCGCAGACAGATTCTTTATCACTTGAGCCACAGGTAAGTCCACAGATCTACTTATGTTATATTGTCAGTTGTCCAGATAAACCACCACAACTGGTTTCTTGGAGACTGAAAAGGCCAGATGTACTCAGTGGGAAAATAAGGATATGTCAGCTTTCCATTCAATATATTATTGTTTACAAAATTAATTTTTAATAAAAGCATGAACATGAATATTTTAAGGAATTATTATATTGTTGAATCTATGTGTAGTTTTGTGCAAGAGTTAATCAATCAATTATGATTAACAAAAGACCTAGGCCCGATTGCATACCTCATCTATAATCTGCAACTAATATCAGGAAAGCTTCTGCTGTCTTGGTTCTTTCCAGGTAAATCTGATTCTGCAGAACTCCAGGAACTCTGTGATCCCAGCACTTTGGCCATTGACCAAGCCCCTGGAGCCTTCCTTCTTATCATGTGAAAGGATAACCACTTTTCACTTATCAAGGGAAAGGTGGCATTTGTCTTTCTAAGTTTTAAGGATCTCCCCAGGTTCTTTTCTTAATTCCAACTTTCTTAGCTTGTGTTAAAATTCTACATCCCCAGGTTATTTGTGATAAATATGCACAGAGCTGGGCTCCTTATCTGTACAAAAGGAATAGCAACTCAGGATTTAAAAAAAAAACACAAATCCTCCTTTCCCCTATGGGCCTAAAAAACTTCTTTTTTATTCAAAAACTTCTTAAAAACATATAAAGGAGAAGGGAAAACAACCCAGAATATCACCACTTAAAGGCAGCTGTTATCAGTATTTTAGTTTATATCCTCCCAATCTTGCTGTTTCCTGCATATTTTATTTTGTAAACTAGTTGCATTTGTATTCTCTCTAAAACAGTGTGTGTGTATGTGTGTGAATATTTTTTTTTTTTTAACCTAAAGCTGTTCATCAGAAATGACAGCAAGGTGGTCATGAATGCAGGAATGTGAAGACAGGGTGTGTGGGTTCAAATTCTTGCCTGAAGGTACATGTGTGCTCAGGCGTGTTCGACTCTGTGATGCTATGAACTCTAGCCTACAAGTCTCCTCTGTCCATGGGATTCTCCTGGCAAGAACACTGGAGTGGGTTACCATTTCCTCCTGCAGGGAATCTTCCTGACCCAAGCAGGGATTGAACCCATGCATCCTGCATCTCCTGCATGGACAGATGGATTCTTTAGTATTGAGCCGCCTGGGAAGCCTTTATGTCTCTGTTTTTGCAAACTTGAGGAAATAATTCAGCTTCTTTAAATCTTAGTTCCTTCATCCACAAAACAGTCTTGAGATAAACATCTTTGTGTGAAAAGACTTTTCTGTAGTTCAGTGTGTTTTCTGAATTATCTTATTTCCAAAAAGTAGTATGACTGGGTCAAGCAGGATGAATATACTGTAAATATCTTTCCAAAGGGGTTGTAGCTATTTAAGTTTCCATCAGCAGGGTATGACTATGACCGTTTCACTGCACCCCTGCCAGCAGATAGCATATTTGTGTGTGTGCATGTGTGTGTATATAACATAATTTGATAGAAACATTGGTTTCTCATTCTTTGATCACCAAAGGATTTAAATAGTTGTTGCTGCTGCGTCGCTTCAGTCGTGTCCGACTCTGTGCAACCCCACAGATGGCAGCCCACCAGGCTGCTCTGTCCCTGGGATTCTCCAGGCAAGAATATTGGAGTGGGATGCCATTTCCTTCTCCAGTGCATTCACCCATGCTAAGTTACTTCAGTTGTGTCCGACTCTGCGCGACCCTATGGACAGCAGCCCTTCAGGCTCCACTGTCCACAGGATTTTCCAGGCAAGAATATTGAAGTAGGTTGCCATTTCCTTCTCCCAAATAGTTGTTATGTCATGATTATTTTTAAGGCAGTTTAACTCTGAAATTTATTTGAGTACTATGGAGTGAGTGTGGCAACCCACTCCAGTACTCTTGCCTGGAAAATCCCATGGGCAGAGGAGCCTGATAGGCTGCAGTCCATGGGGTCGCTAAGAGTTGGACACGACTGACCGACTTCACTTTCACTTTTCACTTTCATGCATTGGAGGAGGAAATGGCAACCCACTCCAGTGTTCTTGCCTGGAGAATCCCAGGGACGGGGGAGCCTAGTGGGCTGCCATCTATGGGGTCGCACAGAGTTGGACACGACTGAAGCAACTTAGCAGCAGCAGCAGCATGAAATGAGTGAGAGCTTAAATTGATTTGCTCCAACAAGAGCAGGAGGACTTCCCTGGTGGCTCAGATGGTAAAGAATCTGCCTGCGATGTGGGAGACCTGGGTTCAGTTGCTGGGTCAAGATCCCCTGGAGAAAAGAATGGCAACCCACTCAAGTATTCTTGCCTGAAGAATTCCATGGGTAGAGGAGCTTTGTGGGCTACAGTCCATGGTGTTGCAAGGAGTTGGACCTGATTGAGCGGCTAACACACACTCAACAACAACAATAGGGCTGGAGGAATCTGTAGGCTTATACAAAGTAGGAGCTCATCAGAGACAATACAAATTTTTGTAACTACCGTGGTGACTTCAGGAATGTTTTTACTGCCTTATACCTTGCTTGATCTTATTCCCTAGATTGTTTATCCTGCTTTGTTAAATATTTGCCAAGTGAGGTAACATATTAGATGAGTGTGAACCATCCATTTATCCAAACGTGATCTCCCAAGGAACCACATCTCGCAATATTTATACCCTTTGGTAGTCTCTCCCTGAGTAACCCAAGGAATACCACAGAAGTGGTATTGCATTGCATACCTTCTGAGGCTGGGTCATAAGAAGACTGGTGGTTTACACCTGGTGGTCTCTTGGAAGGAACATGCTCTTAGATGAAAAACCAGCTATCACTCTGAAACTGCCATGCTGTGAGGAACAGCAGCCAGCAATGGAGGGAGGTCACGTGGAAAGACATGTCCAGCTCCTAGTTTTTCATATCTTACAGCTGAAAGCCCAGAAATGTGAGTGTAGAAGTCATGTTGAACATTAAAGTCCAGTCAGATTTTCAGATAACTCTGGTCCCTGCTACTGTGTAACCATGACCACATGAGTGATCAGAAGTGATTACAACCCAGATGAACCCAGTCAACTCACAGAACTGTGAGGGATAATAATAAATCATTGTTTTAAGCCTCTAACCTTTAGAGTGGTTTATTGTGTAACAGTAGAAAACCAACACAGTGAATTAACACAGAGGAAACACAAGACTTTGGTTTGATATATTCCTTCTTTAAAAATTAGCAACAAGTGAACTTTGGAGTTGTCACTGATAGTTTTTGTCAAAGTGAAAATGCAGTAACAGGAGACAACATTCCAAATTAACTGATGAGAATAAGAAATGAATAGGACATAAAATTTCACATGGAGTTGGTGGTAGGGAGAATTAAAAGAGACCTGGTAAAATGGTCAATAAGAATCAGTTGGATACAATACGCAAGTCAAGGCTTACAGTCACTTGAGGATTTGTGGAGTCTAAAAGATAGGATATTTTGAAAGGATCAAGTGTTAAATGACTATTTGGCTTTGAATATTTGTTCCCCTATAGATTAGATGGATCTTTGTTTCTGGCTCTTATAGAATGAGGGGCAGGCAATACTGGAAGGCAGTGTTGATATATTGATTTCACATATATTGATTTCAAATTTGGGTAATTTAGTAATATAATGCTATGTATTTCTGTGCCAATAGTGTTTTTTAAAAATATTATATTTGTGAGTTTTGGGGCAAGCACTAGCTCCAAATTTTATTATATTATTTAATTTGCTTTATTTCTACTTTGCAAACCTATATAAGTAATTGGTATTTAAGATTATATACTAGAGCTACATAGGATATAGCAGAATTCAATTGACTTAAAATATACTAAGTGATAATATGAAGAACATTCATTTCATTTAGCGTTTTTGTCACTATCTTTTTGGTAGCCCCAAATTATAGTGAGTTTATGAATATTTTTGAGGAAGATGGATGGACAAGTTTATGCAGAAGAAATTCTCTTGAAATGTCACTAATGAAGCCATCAACCAATGTTCTGGACAGTTGAGAAGCCAGACCCAACTCCCCTGAGATTTCTTTTGAGAGATGAGATCTCAATATAAAAATATTATTGAGAGAACTTCACATTGAATATATTACCACTTTCTCTCTACTTTCAGTTTGCAGTCAAAATTATCTGTTGCTCCAGTGCACACTGCTTATTTTTTAAAAGAGTTTTGTTAAGATTTTTACTACATGGACTTAATTATGTAATTGTGCAACAGATCTGGTAACTGCTTCAGAGGAACCATTTTGATCTATGAGGTGCCTAAGATAGTCTTTAAAGAACATCTAATTCCATAATTACAATGCCTAATAGACTAGAAAAATAGGTAGCAGGAATATCTTTGGAGCCATAAGAGAAACCTTATGGCCTTTAGCTAGGGCATATAATATCAGTTATGAAAATAGCTGAACCATTATGACATTATGTAACAGCATGTAATGGCAAAGGAGATATTAATGCTGGATAAAATAAGTTTTATATGCATTTTTTTTCTTTTGACATAAACAAATTTATTTAATTAAAAAATATAAACTCAATTGAAAGTATCTTTATGTTGTGAGAAAGAAAATACTATAATATTTTAGATACAGAATGACAGAGATATTTGAAAGAGAAGTTTTAAAAGATTGTAAATATATCAAATTAGCTATATAAATGCCTATTAATTTCAAAACTATATAAAAAAACCAGTTAATATTTCAAAGACAGATAATTTAAAGTAGTATATTCATATATTTGAATCTGGTGTACTATTCTTTCTGGATAGTAATGAAAAAAAAGTCAAGAATAAAACTAAAACATGCCAGAACCTTCAAATACTGTGATTACTTTAGCCATATGCTGGGGGTGAAGGTTCTGTTGAAATCTGGGTAGTTCATGAGAAGAAAAAGTGAATTTTAATCAAGGTCCATGTTATTCAAACATTTTGCTGTTGTGATATCTTTCCTTAATATACTAACATTTTGATTCTATTTTATATAACTGATAAAAACATGTTTTGGTTGTTGTGAGCAAAAGACTTTTTTGGTCATATGTTTTAAAGGATATATTTTACCAAGAAAAGCCCAGAGTCTATCAAAGTATAACCCATTCACTATAAAATGGGTTTTAAAGTGAAACCCATTAAAAATTTCACACCAAAGGTTATATCTGGTGATAAAACAAACAAAGACAGGACGTGATTGGCAATGGATCCTGACACATACCAAATCTACTTGCCCTTTGCTTTCTATTATTTTTGTTTGGTTTGCATGAAAACTAATACATATGTGGGGTGTCTGGCATAAGCATAGGCTTATATTCTCTGAGACCCACTGGTATGTAGGGAAATAGCTGGCATTTGTAAATGAGCATTTCAAATGTTTCATAGAGCCAGCAATTTGGGGGAAAGTTTTTTTCAAGGAAGTTTTATGATAAAATTATGCAAGTTTTGGTTGTGAAAAATATTTAAACAGTGCATTTTTAAATTCACCTAGGGACAGTTATGAAAATATGGCCAAAGTGTTTACATGCCTTTGTGTTATACCTTATTTTAAAAAATCAATTTTGCTTGATATGTATAAACTCCCTATCCTTACATGTCTTTTCTTCCCCCCAGTATTTGAATGGCATTCAAAACCCACAATGTTGGATTGAGTTCTGCACATGGGAATATTCATATTTAACATCTCAAGCAAATATGACATCATTTTTTGAGACTGAAAATATTGCCTTAACTAATATGTATCAGTTCATTATTCAAGATAGACAGCATGTATGAACTATGTTTCACATATGTGAGCCCCACATGGTGGGGCTAATACTTAAAGCCCTCATCAGCTAACCCTCATCAGCATTCTCAAATAAAACACATCAACCACAAGCACAATGGCACATCCTGTGTAATGTCATTCTTTTACTAAATAAAAAGTAAGAAAATTCTGGATATGACCATGAAGGAGTAATAGTATCAGATTTACTTTCTTATGTTAGTCAACTAAGAAACTGGACATATATAAAGCAGTTGATATCAGATATCACATGACAGACTGCACATGATTATTATCCTTGATTATAAGCTTAGCTGTGGGCTTCCAGGGAACTCAGACAGTAAAGAATCCACCTGCAATGCAGGAGACTGGGTTTGATCCCTGGGTTGGAAAGATCCCTTGGAGAAGGGAATGGCTACCCATTCCAGTATTCTTGCCTGGAGATTTCCATGGACAGAAGAGCCTGGTGGGCTACAGTCCCTGGGGTCGCAAAAATCAGACACTGAGTGACTAACACTTTCACTTTCTTTCACATAAGGCAGTGTACTTCACAGAGCATGTATACCCTCTGCTATACAGGGACAGAAGAAGCAGATTAATGCCATGGAATCTCACTGAGTTTTAGAGACATTGATTGGAATTTAGGGAGGCCAAAATATTGGCACAAAGGGAGTTCACAAAGACAGAGCTTGGAAGATCTGCAGAAATATCCCCTTGAATCTTTGGCAGAGTATCAGTCTGCTCATGTAGGAGAATAAACTATCCAAACCTAGAGAAAGAACCACTGGAAATAAATTCAGGCTAACAGTTCCTGAAGCTAACCATGGACTGAGAATAGTTTCTGTTTGTGTCAATCAGAATAAGTGAGATTTCATAATATATGATGCATTGGATAAAATACTTAGAAGAAAATTATCTTAGATGTAGGGTCAAATTATGTCTAGAATAATGACCTAACCTAACAAAGCTTCAAAGCAATCCTATACAGAAACAAAATAATACCAGGTAATCTAAGTGCATCCCAGAAAAGAGGTCAACACTATATAGAGGAATACAACAAAATCCTCCACACAACAACATAAAATTCACAGCGGCCTGCATACAAAAGACAATTGGAAGGCATCCAAAGAATTAGGAAATTATGACTGATAACTAAAAAAAAAATCAGTCTTTCAGACTCAGGAATAACAGGGGTGATCAAATTAGCAGACAAAGATGTTAAAAATAACTATTATAAATATACTACATATTCACAGGTTGAGGTTGAGAGATTTAGAAGATATCAGTTCAGTTCAATTCAGTTGCTCAGTTGTGTCCAATTCTGCAACCCGGTGGACTGCAGCATGCCAGACTTCCCTGTCCATCACCGACTCCTAGAGTTTGCTCAAACTCATGTTCATTGAGTCGGTGATGCCATCCAATCATCTCATCCTTTATCGTCCCCTTTTTCTTCTCCTCCTGCCTTCTATTTTCCCTAGCATCAGGGTCTTTTCCAATGATTCAGTTCTTCACACCAGGTGGCTAAAGTATTGGAGTTTCAGCCTCAGCATCAATCCTTCCAATGAATATCCAAACTGATTTCCTTTAGGATTGACGGGTTTGATCTCCTTGCAGTCCAAGGGACTCTCAAGAGATTTCTCCAACACCACAGTTCAAAAGCATCAATTCTTCTGTGCTCAGCTTTCTTTATAGTCCAACTCTCACATCCATACATGACTACTGGAAAAACCATAGCTTTGACTAGTCAGACGTTTGTTGGCAAAGTAATGTCTCTGCTTTTGAATATGCTGTCTAGGTTGGTCATAGCTTTTCTACCAAGGAGCAAGTGTCTTTTAATTTCATGGCTTGAAGTCACCATCTGCAATGATTTTGGAGACCAAGAAAATAAAGTTTCCATTGTTTCCCTATCTATTTGCCATGAAGTGATGGGACTTTACTTCATGAATGAATGCCATGAACGGATGCCATGATCTTAGAAGATATAAACAGACTCAAATGAAACTTCTAGAAATTAAAAATAAAATACATAGAATGAAAAATACACCAATTTGGACTAATATCAGATTAGACTTGGCAGAAATAAATCAATGACCTTGAAATTAGCAACAAAATTTTTCCAAAATGAAATAGAGATTGGGGTTGGGGAAAAAAGAATAGAGCACCAGTAGTCTTTGGGAAACTCCCAGGCAATTTATATTGGAGGTTAAATAAAGGAAGAGGAGGGACAGATATATATTAAAAAAAATAATGACCTAAAATTTTCCAAATGTGGTAGAAACTAGAAATGTATAGATTGAAAAAATTCATTGTGCTCAACGTACAAGAAACTGTGAAAAACACACCAAAGCATATCAGAATCAAATTGCTGAAAACTAAAAATGAAAGAAGAAAAAAATTGTAAAATTGTAAAAATAGCCAGAGAAAAGGCCAAAAGGGGACAAAGAAAGACAGCTGACATCACTGGATGCTACAAAAGTCAAGTGATAATAGAACAATATCCTTAAAGCACTAAAAGGAAAAAAAATAAAAGGACCTGTTAGTCTAGTGGTGCTGCACTCAGTATTCGGCGATTGGGAGGATGGACTGTGGCAGATTTTTTGACTAGTGATCTTTCCTGCCAGGGCGTTATGCAGCTCTGTTCTGTTCAAATTAGCAGTGGCTGTGTATATGAATATCTTGGCTAAAGAAAAGTGGTAAAAGTATGTCATGTGTCACTTTTGAACAGAAACTGTAAGAGTAACATGTCTCTTTTCTCCTGAGACAGGCGATGTTATAAATAGAGGCAGGTCCATCATCCTGGGATATGGAATAATGATGACATGAAGCTGAGCCATAGCGGAACCACAAGCGACATGTAATAGGAGCGAGAGATTTAACTTGCCATAAAACATTGTGATTTTGAAATTGTCAACACAGCCTAAGCTTGACCATCCTAAATGATACAGGCAGAAAGATTAACTTGCGAAACAAGGGCAGATTCATAGCATGAGACTAAAAGAATCCTCACACATCTTGCAGTCTTCAGATAACACAATACCAGCTATGCAAATATTTCTAATATAGAAGAATAGTGATTAGTACCTAAAGAAACTGAAGTAAATAATAAAGAACTCTCTAGCTAGTTCAAATTTCAAAATGATAGAAATAAATAATAGAAAGAAATAGGCCCAGAACAAATATAAGAGAATTGAACCACACTGTGAAGTTTCAGAGAAACTTTTTTTTTGGCTTTAAATATAACCTTTTTT
>NW_011494846.1:4910730-4911111 GCF_000754665.1 Bison bison bison
TTTATAACCTTTTTTTTTTTTCTTTTTTAAATTTTATTTTATTTTTAAACTTTACAATATTGTATTAGTTTTGCCAAACATCAAAATGAATCCGCCACAGGTATACCCGTGCTCCCCATCCTGAACCCTCCTCCCTCCTCCCTTCCCGTACCCTCCCTCTGGGTCGTCCCAGTGCACCAGCCCCAAGCATTCAGTATCATGCATCGAACCTGGACTGGCGACTCATTTCATACATGATATTATACATGTTTCAATGCCATTCTCCCAAATCTCCCCACCCTCTCCCTCTCCCTCTCCCACAGAGTCCATAAGACTGATCTATACATCAGTGTCTCTTTTGCTGTCTCGTACACAGGGTTATTGTTACCATCTTTCTAAATT
>NW_011494846.1:4912008-4943062 GCF_000754665.1 Bison bison bison
CCCAGCACCACTTGTTAAAGAGATTGTCTTTAATCCATTGTATATTCTTGCCTCCTTTGTCAAAGATAAGGTGTCCATATGTGTGTGGATTTATCTCTGGGCTTTCTATTTTGTTCCATTGATCTATATTTCTGTCTTTGTGCCAGTAACATACTGTCTTGGTAACTGTGGCTCTGTAATAGAGCCTGAAGTCAGGTAGGTTGATTCCTCCAGTTCCCTTCTTCTTTCTCAAGATAGCTTTGGCTGTTCGAGGTTTTTTGTATTTCCATACAAATTGTGAAATTATTTGTTCTAGCTCTGTGAAGAATACTGTTGGTAGCTTGATGGGGATTGCATTGAATCTATAAATTGCTTTGGGTAGTATACTCATTTTCACTATATTGATTCTTCCAATCCATGAACATGGTATATTTCTCCATCTATTAGTGTCCTCTTTGATTTCTTTCACCAGTGTTTTATAGTGTTCTATATATAGGTCTTTAGTTTCTTTAGGTAGATCTATTCCTAAGTATTTTATTCTTTCCGTTGCAATGGTGAATGGAATTGTTTCCTTAATTTCTCTTTCTGTTTTCTCATTGTTAGTGTATAGGAATGCAAGGGATTTCTGTGTGTTGATTTTATATCCTGCAACTTTACTATAATCATTGATTAGTTCTAGTAATTTTCTGGTGGAGTCTTTAGGGTTTTCTATGTAGAGGATCATGTCATCTGCAAATAGTGAGAGTTTTACTTCTTCTTTTCTAATTTGGATTCCTTTTATTTCTTTTTCTGCTCTGATTGCTGTGGCCAAAACTTCCAAAACTATGTTGAATAGTAAAGATGAAAGTGGGCACCCTTGTCTTGTTCCTGACTTTAGAGGAAATGCTTTCAATTTTTCACCATCGAGGATAATGTTTGCTGTGGGTTTGTCATATATAGCTTTTATTATGTTGAGGTATGTTCCTTCTATTCCTGCTTTCTGGAGAGTTTTTATCATAAATGGATGTTGAATTTTGTCAAAGGCTTTCTCTGCATCTATTGAGATAATCATATGGTTTTTATTTTTCAATTTGTTAATGTGGTGTATTACATTGATTGATTTGCCGATATTGAAGAATCCTTGCATCCCTGGGATAAAGCCCACTTGGTCATGGTGTATGATCTTTTTAATGTGTTGTTGGATTCTGATTGCTAGAATTTTGTTAAGGATTTTTGCATCTATGTTCATCAGTGATATTGGCCTGTAGTTTTCTTTTTTTGTGGGATCTTTGTCAGGTTTTGGTATTAGGGTGATGGTGGCCTCATAGAATGAGTTTGGAAGTTTACCTTCCTCTGCAATTTTCTGGAAGAGTTTGAGCAGGATAGGTGTTAGCTCTTCTCTAAATTTTTGGTAGAATTCAGCTGTGAAGCCGTCTGGACCTGGGCTTTTGTTTGCTGGAAGATTTTTGATTACAGTTTCAATTTCCGTGCTTGTGATGAGTCTGTTAAGATTTTCTATTTCTTCCTGATCGAGTTTTGGAAAGTTGTACTTTTCTAAGAATTTGTCCATTTCTTCCACGTTGTCCATTTTATTGGCATATAATTGTTGATAGTAGTCTCTTATGATCCTTTGTATTTCTGTGTTGTCTGTTGTGATCTCTCCATTTTCATTTCTAATTTTATTGATTTGATTTTTCTCCCTTTGTTTCTTGATGAATCTGGCTAATGGTTTGTCGATTTTATTTATCCTTTCAAAGAACCAGGTTTTGGCTTTGTTGATTTTTGCTATGGTCTCTTTTGTTTCTTTTGCATTTATTTCTGCCCTAATTTTTAAGATTTCTTTCCTTCTACTAACCCTGGGGTTCTACATTTCTTCCTTTTCTAGTTGCTTTAGGTGTAGGGTTAGGTTATTTATTTGACTTTTTTCTTGTTCTTGATGTATGCCTGTATTGCTATGAATTTTCCCCTTAGGACTGCTTTTAAAGTGTCCCATAGGTTTTGGGTTGTTGTGTTTTCATTTTCATTAGTTTCTATGCAAATTTTGATTTCTTTTTTGATTTCTTCTGTGATTTGTTGGTTATTCAGCAGTGTGTTGTTCAGCCTCCATATGTTGGAATTTTTAATAGTTTTTCAGAGAAACTTAAATACCACATGAAACTTGAAAAATAGCTGAAGGCAAGAGGAAAATTTGACTGGCGAGGAGAAAAACAAGGAAATGCTACTTTTTGTGCTTGGAGTTTATGGTATAATATTAAGGATCCATGCTGCTGCTAAGTCGCTTCAGTCGTGTCCGACTCTGTACGATCCCATAGACGGCAGCCCACCAGGCTTCACCGTCCCTGGGATTTTCCAGGAAAGAACACAGGAGTGGGTTGTCATTTCCTTCTCCAATGCATGAAAGTGAAAAGTGAAAGTGAAGTCGCTCAGTCGTGTCCAACTCTTAGCGACCCCATGGACTGCAGCCTAGCAGGCTCCTCTATTCATGGGATTTTCCAGGCAAGAGTACTGGAGTGGGGTGCCATTGCCTCTCCGAAGGGATGCATAGAAGAAGGCAATTCTTAAAAGAACTAACTGAAAAAAACCATCAAAGACACATGTGAAAGAGAAAGGTAGTATTAAATAGGTAAAGAGAATATAAAAGTATGTGTCAGTGCAGGTATAAAATGTGTATAAGTCCATGGATCAGAAACATTGTATCCTAGGGCTCTCAAAGATAATCCCACTAGGATTACTGAATGGCTGCTGATGACCACGGATTACATGTTCTGTTCTTTATTGGTGTATAGAAATGTCATTTTTTTTTTTACATTAACCCCATGACATTGCTGAGCTCTTTAATTTCAACATGTTAAAATGCTCTTGAGCTTTTAAACTAAGCCATACTGATATTTTTGTTGCTTCTTTGCAATTCTTATAATTTTAGAAAACATTTTCAACTGAGTATAGCATTCATTTCTCATTTGCATTTCTAAATTTTAACCTTTAAGTGTATTTTCCACTGTATTTTTCTGGACAGGTATGAGATTATCAATGTTTCTTCTGTTTTCAGTTTGCTGAGACTTTCTTTCTAACCATAAACTGGTCTTGGGATATTAGACTTGCCTTTCTTATATGTATTTAAATGTTATTTTTTCATTTTAAATTGATAGATATTCAAATTCTAATGAATTCTTGCATTGTTGGTATAAATCCAATTGGGTCATGATATTCTGGTGGCTGTTTTTAATACATTGGATTTGTCATCTGTATTCAAAAATGAAATTAGCCAGTGACTTATTTTTCCTTTGATTCTGTTTTCAGTATTACAGTATGATTAGCTTTGTAATGAATTGAGATGGATTTATTTTTAAATTTTCTTATTCCTTGGAATAGTTTATATGAAATTGGGATTTTATCTTTCCTTTTGATTGAAGCAATGTAATAATTATCCAGACTTTAATTTGTTGGTATTTGTTGTTGTTGGCATCACTAAGCTATGTCCGACTCTTTGTGACCCCATGGACTGTAGCCCTCTAGGCTCCTCTGTCCATGGGATTTTCCAGACAGGAATACTGAGTGGGTTGCCATTTCCTCCTCCAGGGGATCTTTCCAACCCAGGGACTGAACCAGCATCTCTGCATTGCAGGCAGGTTCTTTACTGCTGAACCACTGGGGAAGCCTAATTTTTTGGTGTAGGTATTTATATTTTTTTCCTTTAAATTAATGTATTTAATGATTATGGCTTTATTCCTTATTTTGTAAACTAGATTTTGTTAACTAGAGCAGTTTTAGATTCACAGCAAAACTGAGCAGAACATAAAAGAGATTTCATATATATACTGCCCCCACATAGGCACAGCCCCCTTCACTATCAAAATCCCAACAAGAGCAGTACCTTTATTACAATGAGTAAGCCTGTGTCTATACATCACCCAAAGCACATAGCTTACAATGGAGTTCACTCTTGTTATTGTACAGTCTATGGGTTTTGACAAATATATAATGGCCTTTATCTACCATTATAATATCATGTAAGGTAGTTTCACTGCCTTAAGTTTTTGAGGATCATAGTGTATATATATTTTAGCCCCAAATCTGCATGGCTCAAATTATGGGGGGAAACTATTTTATCTTACTTGGATTTCGTGATTAGACAGAACAGTGTCTTTTTATCTATTTTTTGTTAACAGGAGTTTTCTCCAGCTAAACTTTTGAATTAAGGATATAGCCTTGTGAAGATTTAGTTGTTTTTTTTTTTTTTTTCAGGTTGGAAACAGGAGGTATTTTCAAGTCACCATTTTGTGTGAGCCCAAATTTATCACCACACACTATTAAAATTCAAGTCTCCTAACCACTGAAATTTCCTATAAATTCAGTTGTGCATTTAAAAAAATGCTTATTTATATATTTGGCTGCACCAGATCTGAGTTGTGGCACACAGGGTCATTTGTTGCAGAATGCAGGATGTTTTTATTTGTGGCACGTGAACTCTTAGTTGCAGCCTTTGGGATCTAGTTCCCCAACCAGGGATTGAACCTAAGCTGCCTGCATTGGGAGTGCTGAGTCTTAGCCACCAGACCACAAGGAAAGTCTCAGCTGTGCATTTATAAGTATATTTGTTATGTTTCAGTTCAGTTCAGTCACACTCAGTCAGGTCCAACTCTGCAACCCCTTGAATCGCAGCATGCCAGGCCTCCCTGTCCATCACCAACTCCCAGAGTCTACCCAAACCTATGTCCATCAAGTCAGTGATGCCATCCAGCCATCTCATCCTCTGTCATCCCCTTCTCTTCCTGCCCCCAATCCTTCCTAGCATTAGGGTCTTTTCAAATGAGTCAGCTCTTCACATGAGGTGGCCAAAGTACTAGAGTTTCAGCTTCAACATCAGTCCTTCCAATGAACACCCAGGACTGATCTTTAGGATGGACTGGTTGGATCTTCTTGCAGTCCAAGGGACTCTCAAGAGTCTTCTCTAACACCACAGTTCAAAAGCATCAATTCTTCGGTGCTCAGCTTTCTTCACAGTCCAACTCTCACATGTATACATGACTACTGGAAAAACCATAGCCTTGACTAGACAGACCTTTGTTGGCAAAGTAATAATATATCTGCTTTTAAATATGCTATCTTGTTATGTTTATTCCCCCAGAAATTCTAGTTTCTTCATTTGTTTGGCCTGAAAACATTCCTGAAAACAGAGATGCTTTAGGGGCCTCAGAAACTTGAAAAATCAAAAGAAATATTTAATAATGGGGATGCATGACATAAAAAATGAGAAGGAAATGAAGAAAAAAGTATTCTATAGGTTTGTGATTGATTAGCCTGTGTTAGTTCTCCAGAGTATTATAAAGACACCATTAAAAGATTGGTAGGAAAAAATAAAAAATAGGTAGGAAATTCCTAAGGTAAAAGCTAGGGTTCAAATTGACTTATAAGTTTTAAGATGAATATCATTTTTGGACAAGGTTACTCAAGTTAGAGAGCATCAGACAATAACATTGTGTCTGCAACATTAGGCAACAAAGAATGTTCAAACCACTTAAAGGAATGAATGAGTGTGGGTGATGGGATTGGTACTATGTATCTCAATTTGAGGGAGACTTGAAAAGAAGTCTTATGTAGTCTTACTGGATGAGCTGCAGTGTAGCAGATGTTGGCGCCCCAACGGTATCCCCTCAGCACTCAGCATCCTGATAGCTCATTACTGCAAGCACCTGCCACTTTCTGCCTGAGGACTTATCGGTCCCCAGCAGTGTGTTTGGCCCACTGTGTACAGGCCAGGGAGTTAACTCCTCTGTCAACGGCACTCAGTCAGTGAGAGAGGAACGTTCATGGCTCTGTACCCCAGTTCTCTATCCCTCCACGGAGAGTCCTGTATCTACTTCCTTGCTTCCCTTGCCACTCTCCTCCACCAGTGCTTTCTGAGGAAACTTCCCAAATAAACCACCTTTCCTTAATTCCAAGTCTTAGGTCTGGTTCTTGGGAAAGCAGAACCTAAGACATGGAAAATTATGGTTTAGGGTCTAAGATAAGTGAATCATTTCACAAACCAATTAACAATAATTATTGTTAATTGCTTTATGTCAGAAGGGATGTTTCTATGGATACCCTGTAAAGGTATTTTGCCTTATCTTTCCTAATTCCATAAATAATTGGGTAAAAATGTAGAAATTTCCTAAACAGATTTAGAGATGACATAGTATTGGTGTAGGGTGAGATGTAGTGAGTATATTAGATAATAGAACTGGAATCAACACAATTTTTAGTAGGCTGAAATACAGATAAAATCTAACAAAGTTTTTCATTGATGGATTAAAATCCTGCAATTGTCTTCCAAATGTGTGATATTATCATCATATGATACTATTTTAGAGCTATTGGTTAATAGTAAACTTAAAGATGGTTAACATTGTGTGTGACTGCTGAAAATACAGATGTGATTTTAGGTTAGGTTAATGAAGTAATATCTAGATCAAAAGAGATGATAATTAGGTTTAAATCTGTACTACACAGATAATACTATTTTGAATATCATGCTTTTGAAAGGATAGAAACAATCTAACTACTAGAGTAGAAAGGTTGAATGTAGTTGGAAATAGCATACGAAAAAAGATGAAGTAAATATGATTGTTAAACATCAAGAAAAGAATCAGAGAACATGATCATTGTCTTTAGCTGTTTCAATATCTGGTAAGAAAAGAAATAGATATGCATGAATGACCTTTAGAGTTATTCATATCTGTGTAACCAGTGTCTAATTCAATGTTTGCATATAGTAGGAGCTTAATAAATGTTGGATGAATGAAAAATTAATATATACTTTGATTCCATATTAATTAAATACACATAGTATTTAATTATATATTAATATATAGTATATGCCTAGACAGCATATTGAAAAGCAGAGACATTACTTTGCCAACAAAGGTCTGTCTAGTCAAGGCTATGGTTTTTCCAGTAGTCATGTATGGAAGAGAGAGTTGGACCATAAAGAAAGCTGAGCACCAAAGAACCGATACTTTTGAACTGTGTTGTTGGAGAAGACTCTTGAGAATCTCTTGGGCTGCAAGGAGATCCGACCAGGCCATCCTAAAGGAAATCAGTCTGGAATATTCATTGGAAGGACTGATGCTGAAGTTGAAACTCCAGTATTTTGGCCACCTGATGTGAAGAACTGAGTCATTGGAAAAGACCCTGATGCTGGGAAAGATTGAGGGCAGGCGGAGAAGGGGGTGACAGAGGATGAGATGGTTAGATGGTGTCACTGACTCAATGGACATGAGTTTGAGTAAGCTCCAGGAGTTGGTGATGGATAGGGAGGCCTGGTGTGTCGCAGTCCACACACCAGAGTCTTTGCACACCAGGGTTGCAAAGAGTCAGACATGACTGTACAACTGAACTGAAATGATATGCGTATATATCTTATTTAACTGTGCAGTTGAGAGAGGACACATACTCTTTCCATTTTTCTGTGTTTATCCATCCCTTTGTGTATATAAAATTTGAAGTCATTCTTTGGATAGTGAAGTCAAGATCGAGGACCAATTTTCTGCTCTTTGAAATATCTCCCATATCATAGTGAATCTGTAAATGCACATTTTAATGATTATGTGTTTGATGCCTCCTGATGAATACAGCCTTCAATTTCCTGCTCTCCTTCATGTAAACTGTCCCTGAGTTTATTATCTGCAGTAGTGTCAAACGTTGTGGTAATATTTGCTTCAGTCTTCTGTCCTGGCTGTTATATTTTTCTTTTGCGTTTCCCTTGGGTTATATCATGCTTCAGTACTTTTAAATCTTAATACAGCGAGTGAATTTATGACATAAGGGAATAAGCCCACTGACTTCTATTATTTTTCACCTCAAATTTCACCTCATTTCCCAATCATTTTATGCTTTTTTCACAGCATATTTCCAATTGTGAATCAGAAGAAATTGTACGACAAAAACTAACATTTCTTTGTTTATGCATTTGGAGTCCTTTTCCTGTCTAGTCCAGTGGAACAAATGGTTGTTTTAAATGTCTTTTTACAGAGGTGACTACCTTCAAATCGTCAGTGCTTGCTTATTGTGGAGTTGTGAGGAGGCTGGTGTTCTGCTGTTCATCTTCGGGTCCAGGTTTGATGGCCCTTTCTCTCAAATGTTCCTCATGGCTCCCCACTTTAAGCTTAGCAGCATCTCTGATGTGCTACATCAGAGTCTGCATCCCACCATTTGTAAAGTCTGTCTGCACATCCTACCAGACAGTAAAAGTTACCCTCAGCCCCTAGTACTTTGCTCAGAACATAGTAAGCCCTCACTGACTATGGGATGAGTATTGGTTCAGAACAATACTTTTTCAAAAGGTGCTTTTGACTATATGAAACTACCATCATTCTGTTGAACCTACAGTTATAACCAGTTGCATCCCTTGATTACCATGCAAATTTTCCACATGGTTTCACACTTCTCTGTGCTCCTAAGAGGCTGATCAACTCACAGTATTTCAAAATCAGGTTCTGGGAAAACCCTGACTTGGAAGATGCCCCTTTCTGGGTTTTTCATTGTTCTTGTATTATTTTTTAGAGCCGTATTCAGAGGTGTAATCTTGTACAAGTTAGCTAGCCTCTGTGAACCTCAGTGTCCTCACCAGTAAAAGAAAGGAGGATGGGCTAATCCCTAAGGTGAATTCGAGAGAAAACCTTCTTTAATTCTCTGATTGAGAAAAGTTTTCAGTTAAAGCTTTGTAATTTCTTGCCCTTCCCTCCTCACCTCCTGCAAAGGCACCCTGATCATTTTTTTCCTTTTCTTTGGGCCTGATTGTCTCTTCTTGTTTATGGCTGCCACTAATTTGCTCGTTTGCTTGCTGGAAAATAGCTAATTAAAACCCACTTCAGCTAACAAGCTGACTGGGACCATGCAAATGTCACTCTCTGCTGTCTGCTCTTTCCGTTTATACTTTACATTATTAGTGTTGTTTTTCCTCCCTCTGTTATAATGAATGCGGGGATAGATTTAGCGCCCTCTTCACAGGTGTGCGCTGGTGCAGCCACCACCATCCCAGGAAAGCGCTGCTGTTTTACTGCACTTCAACACTTTGAGTGTTATTACCCCTGACAGTTAATGGTTTCAGACTACATAGCTTGTTAGCGCTAGATTTTTGAACAGCTTCATCTATCTTTTTGTTTTTACAGTGACTGGATGCATTAAGTATATGTGTCTGAGCTATTAGTCCTGTCTGTTCATCGCATGCATTTCATTTGGTGTAGGGTTCTTTTTTTCTCTGTCTAAAATTAGTATGTATTGTCATCCATATACTTCAACACATCGACTTTTGTTATAATTATGCTGTCATCATTGTGCTTCCACACATTTGCTAATTTATTGTAGCTAAATTAGACCTAATATTAGCAATTTTGCAGCTGTTCCTTTAGAATATACACTGCCGCATATTTGTACGTTATTTAGTAATTATAGTCCACAGCAAAAGAAAATGGATCTTGTTTTCAAGAGGGAGAGAGGGGAAAGAGGGAAAACGGGGGGTTCAATTAAAAACAAATTCACCTGAGGGTGAAAAAGAGCAAAAAAATGAGAAAAATGCATTACAGGAAAGTTAGAAGGAGTAGGTTCCAGAGAAAACAAAGAGCAGGGAATTTTGTAGGACTGGGCAGTTCGAAGGGCACGTGCTTTAGGCGTGAGACTTACAAAGAAGCAAGGGTTCTCTGGGAAGGACTTTTCTCTGCTGTACTGCTCTGTTACTGTGAATACGCCAGCTACTTGAATAGCTGAGCAAAGAATACTGTGGGGAAGTGAGGACGGGGATTCTGTGTGCATTGTGAAGAAAAGGAGACCAGCACAGGCTGTGTGGGTGCGTCCATGAAAATGTGGCATCCAGTATACTGAGGTGAGAGGCTTAAATCATTAGGTTTAAAAAAACATGCCTGAGTAAGAGACTTTGAGGATATGGAAATGAGACTGGTTTGGATCTTTACATTTTTCAGATGAATGAACCGCTTTAAATGCAGATTTTCAGTTTGTATCCGGAGATTATATTTGAAGGAAGAAGAAAAAACGTTCCTGCAGTGTGGACTTGTGTGTGTGCACACACGTGTGTGTTTGTGTTTTGCGTTTTAGTTAGGTTAGGAGAGTTTAACTGTATTAAGTTAAACTCTTGATACAGGCATCTAAAATGATGCAGTGTCAGTTTTGATACATGTGACACAAGAAAAATGATCAACAAGACAGATTCTCTCAGGACACAGGCTACCTGTTATGAATTGTTAGGTATTTGTAAAGCCACCTGGGTACTGCTTAATATACTGAGTTAGTAATCCATTTAATGGGGCCCTCAAGGATTCATGAGATGTCCCAGGGTATATGTGCCTATTCCTAGGAAGTAACTTACCAAGAGAAACTAGCTCAATAAGTACTGGTTGTTATAAGTTTATTCTATGTTTTAATGGATCTAAAACATTATGTACAATGATATAAAACAAATAGAACAAAGCTTATAATGGTATTGATGAGAATATATCCTAGGCAGGTCACATCTGTTTTCCTAGGGGTAATATGTTACCTAGTATATTAGAGATTTGGGCAGAGCATTCCTCTTTGATATTCATATTTTCATTCTGACCAGGTCATAAGAGAGAGATTTCTGTTGCTGACTATGCCCCACTGTGACTGCCCTCTTCTCCTTCCTCCTCAGTGGGACTGAATATCTCATTTCTCTCTTCTTCAATTGATCGAAGCCCACTCTTCAGCTCTTAGAAAGGAAAGACAATTGAAATGGCTAAAGCATTTTTCAGTGTTACTCCTCACTGAGGTTTTATATTTGTATAAGGAACACTCCATTAAACTTGAAAATATGATGTTCCAGTAGTGGAATCTGAGGGAGAGTCAATAGGTGGGGAAGCAAGCTGTCTGAGGGTTTTGGAGCTTATGAAATCCAAGAATGGGGAAAGTCATGGATTCATAAACCTGACTCTTTCCCTTTGAGAGGATAATGGACTTACAAGGCCATCAGTTAACCTAACTCCCAACTCACAGACCATGGAGACAAGGCCCAGTTGGGACTTAAGGCAATGTTGATTTAATAAATGAGGGTTGAAAATCAAAGAGGCAGTGAATATCCAAAAGTATCAATAGCAAAAAAAAAAGAAAGAAAGAAAAAAAAAAAAAAGCCAAAAAGCGCAGGAGATCCTCTTTATGCCTTGGTGTTATTCCTCTCAGATCACATTGAACTGAAGCACAATGTGATATGTTCTTTTCATGAAGCATTTTTTGGGCACAAAGCTCAAGTAGAATTGCAATGACAGCAGGAGATGGCCAGATATTCTCTTGCGAATCCTTTATAGACTCCAGGCCCTAGACCCCCCAGAAATCTACTGCTTTAGCCTGCCTTTGCCCACTGAGACTGCTGCTGTTTACTTTACCACCTGTATCAAGAATCTAAAATGGATTAAAGTCCCCCTCTCCCCAACCCCACACAAGCAATCTACCTCCTCAGATTCATAGAGACAGAAGAGCATTCCCACTTGGCTTTCCTTGTCCCAGTCTCTATGGATCCAGAATAAACTGCTCGCCCAGGTACTAGGGTAAGAGAAAAGTGAAAGTGAAAGTGAAGTTGCTCAGTCATGTCTGACTCTTTGTGACCCCGTGGACTGTAACCTACCAGGCTTCTCCCTCCATGGGATTCTCCAGGCAAGAATACTGGAGTGGGTTACCATTTCCTTCTCCAGGGAATCTTCCCGACCCAGGGATTGAACCTGGTGGAGGCAGACGCTTTAACCTCTGAGCCACCAGGGGGACTAGGGTAAGAAAGAATGGCTGATAAAGGGAATGGTAGACTTTGAGATTCACCAAATTTTCTGAACAATATGGAGGCTACTTCTTGGGACAGAGCCTACTCTCTCTCAGTCAGGTTCAGGGACAACTTTTAACTCCTCGACCATTCCAGGCTCTGGAGACCAAAACTAGAAAAACAGTTCTCTGAAAACTTGTGGGGCCCAAGGGTTAGGCTTCATGTTTTCACTGTAGGTCACCTCCATTCTTAGGGTACTTTGTAAGGACCTAGCTCTTGAATTTCCACGTTTACTCTCTTGGGCCTATTGTTTCAAGAAATTTCTCTGTGTGTGTGTGGGTGTGTGTGTGTGTAACATGTCCAAATTGTACATATGCTCATGTTAAGTAGCTAAAAATTAACTTAAAATATCCTCCTGGAGATCAATGTGCTGAAATTAAAAGAGCAAGCTCATGTGTTACCCCCCAAATTAGGACGAATAAAGGGCTGAGAGACAGAACACTTAGGAAACTCTTCAGTCTTCAGATTTCTAGATGTCTTCAAAATGTCTTAAGTTACAAGGCAAAATTACAATCCCTCCTTCACCCTAAGATATTACCAGAAACAGTGCTTCTCAGACTTTTCTACTGAAGTCATCTTAAAGTGTTCTCAATGGCAGAGAAAAGAGAGCAAAGAATGGTGGGGGTGGGGGTTGGGGAAGGGTGTTGTAGTCAGATACCAGCTGCTGCAGAAGATAAAAAAAATATTTTTGGAGTCTAATATTTTATCTTAACAATTAATGCAAATTTTTCCATTCTGTTTAACAATGTACTCATGGTTGTTCTAATTTTAAATGTTTTCACCCAAAAATTTGATTACAGGAAGAAGTCCCATACTTTGATGCTTTAATGATTAAGGAATGACCTATCTGAAAAAAAAAAAACAGCTGCATAGGCATACTTGTATCCAATTTGGGGAAAAACTGCCTTAATTTATCATTAGGTTTTGAAAGGATGTCATGGGAAAAAGTTAGAAAAAAGACAAGTGAATGGGGAATTTTCTTAAAGGTCATTGTTGCGATGTTTTTTGGGAACAGAGGATATGATAGCTATTAAGAGTGTATGCCAATAGAGGTAGTTTTATATTGGTCCACAAGATTTAATTGTAAGGGCATTTTCTTTTTCTACTATTTCAAAACTTTTCAAACTTTCTAGTTTTTAGTAAAATAAATTGTTTATCCTAACTCTTCTTCTAATTAGTGGCTCTTAGAAGTTAAAAAGTAGAGAAATTGTGTCCATACTTTTGACATAGTAACCTTGGGAAGATGAACCAGTGGGGGTAGACCTTGCTTTTGATAGCGAAGAGCAAGAGGAGGGAACCTATGAAATCTGAACCACAGTTGCCCAGTGCACCAGCACCTCTTTCTTGCTTGGTAATTCTGAGTTCATTCTGCTTAAAATGAACTCAACCCCTTCAACAGTTCCCCGACAGAAGCTGTGGAAAGGACTCATTTGCAGAGGGCTCCTGGACTGTGAAGTCCTGCTGTCTTGGGACCTTGGGTAGGAAATTTGGTGTGGAGTTGGGAGGGCAAGGATGAGTGGTGTCACATTCTTCTTTGTGCATGCACTCAACAATTTTGCCTGTTTTTCCTTTATAGAAATGTCTACTGCTAAAAAGGCTCAATTTCGTTGTTTCATATGCAAGAGTTAGGATAGTTCCTTATTTTGAATTCCTCTAAATAGCCTGAGATCAACTGACACAAACCAGCAAACCAACCAACCAACAAACACACTCTAACAGTTATTGGATCTCCTGTGTTTAAGGCTTTGTGCTATCCACTTTCAGAACTCTATACAAAATGGTACCAAGTAGGTATTTTTGAGGTATGACCTTCTGCAGAACGTATTATAAACTGAAACTTATTTACTAATGGTCAACTCAGTGAATGAGCTGACCATCCTCATTTACTCAGGGATATTAGGAACTTGGTAGATTTTGATGAAGGTGCTAAATTCAGTGTCACTTGAGTCATGATTGGCTAGCTACTTCTAACATCATTTTGCAAGTTGAAAACCACCATGAATATATTTTCTTAAGATGAGTGGAGACAATGCAGACTTCTTTAGAGCACTAGTTATAAAGACTAATTCCACAGTAAAATGCTCTGAAAGGGACCTTATCATCAAAAATGTCTCTCTAAAAGGGAAAACAGGTATCTCCCTGCTTAGGCACAGGTCACTTCTGACACAGGTCACTTTGTCATCTTGGTTTTATATTTGCAGTAGGTGGACACAAGCAAAGTTCAATGTTGATTGAATAAATGAACAGAATTACTGATTTCATTGTTACTGTGATGAATCACAGGAATTCTTCAAACTTTTTAGCTGTCCATCCTATTCTGATCCTATCGAAAATGATACACAGAAAGGGCCCTGGCTGTCCAGTGGACAGGACTCCAAGCTCCCAAGGCAGAGGGCGCAGGTTTGAGAGTTGGTCTGGAAACTAAGATCCTGCATGATGCATGAAAAAAAAAAAAAGAAAAAGAAAAGAAACGGGCCCAGGATCACTCCTGTAGTATTCTTCACAAAACCATAGAGTCTTCATCTAATCATGGGAAAACATAGACAAACAGCATTTGAGAGAGCTACAGAAAATTTGATCAGTGTTCTTCCGAAGTGTCAAGGTCATCAAAAACAAAAAAAACCCACAAAGTCTTCAAAAGGCTGAAGAACTGTCACAGATTAGAGAAAGACTCATGACGATTAATGCAACATGATACCCTGAATTGGATTTTGGACAGGAAAAATAGTGTTATTGGAAAAAGTGGAGAATTCCAGTAAGATCTATAGATTACTTAATATTATGTCAATATTAATTTCATGGGTTTCATAATTGTACTATGGTTTTAATAACTGTACTATGGTTATAAAAGATGTTAAATTTAGGGGGAACTGATGAAAGATATATTGAAATTCTCTGTAGTATTTTTGCTACTTTTAAAATCTCTAATATTATCTTAATATTAAAACTTAGAAGAATTAAAAAAAATCTCTCTCACCTTTGAAAGGTCTAGAACAACCCAGCCACAGTGAGCCCTTCTAATGTCAATACTGTGGCCTTTCAGTGCTATTTACTATGAAAAGTGATCAGTGCTCCTTGGTCAAATCACTGATTTCAGGCCTCTGTCAGAGAATATGTAAAATGGGTCTGGGATAACTTATCATAAAAGACCAGATGAGTTGGGTCAGGTAGACTTTGGTAATCTTGGTAAGTCTACCCTGGCCAAAGATGGGAGAATTTGAACTGTAGTAAGGAAGATAACTGTAAAGGATCAAAACATAAATTATATTTAAAACTATGGGCTCCTAACTGTATTTGTGGGAGAAATCTACTTGGTCACCATTGGAGGATGTTGGTATCAGGGAGGGGGAAAGCTTTCCTTTACCCTTATAAGTTCTTCTGGCTTGTCTCAGAATTAAAGTGACAGCTTAACAGGAGAAAATCAAATTTAATTTTGTATGTATGGGAACTCCACATACACAAGAAGTTCAGAGACAGGAAAGTAAAATGAGGCATATAGGCCATCCTGAGCTAAGGAATGCGATAAGGGCCTGGGGCTTCTAAGGATAGGAGGGTCATTGTCAGGACAATAACAGATTTTTGGTAATTCAATGTTTGCCATATAGATAGGACCACTTAGATAAAATTTTTTGCTCTTAATAAATATTTTCCTGGGAAAAATCCCTAATTTAAATTCTTTTAGGTGGTTAAGGGAGGGGTAGTAGTTTCTTTTGAAACTATAGGGTCTTGATTGCCTTTAGCTCAAAATAATTCTCATGCAAATGTGGCATATTTTGGGGGACTTATTCTGAACCCCTACACTAGGGAACTTATGATTTTGGAAATTAATAAATAAGGGGAGAAGAAAAACCATTTTCTTGCTCTTCCTATACCACTGAATCTCAGAGTAATCAATAGCAAATTACTTGAACACTAGAGGTAAACCTCGGATTCATAGCCAGATGGTTGGTAAGAGATAAGGTGACAACCCTGACTTGACACTGTCATCCTGAGTTGGAGGGTCTTGTTGGAACAACCAATTTGTGGCTGATTGGTCAGAAGCACAGATAGTAATCCAGGCTTCTGACTGGTGTCTAAAGTGTGTGTGGGAGGGGCAGTTTTGTGGGATTGACCCCTTAACCTGTGAAATCTAATGCTATCTCCCAGAAGATAGCAGAGAGTGCCAGTTGAGTTGAATTGTAGGGCAGTGAGCTGTATCCAGAGAATTGCTTGTTGGTGGAGGAGATTCCTTCTACACACACACACGCACACACACACACACACACATATACATACACACACACACACACATTGTAGTTGGTGAGCAGAACACCTATTTAAACATCATAATGCATGTCGGTGTTAGAGGCAATGATTACCAAGGGCTGCTCACATCACAAAAAAGATAAAACAAGGAATCATTGTGTTTCTCTCAATGGAGGCACATAAGCACCACCTATGAACTAGTTTTGTTAAATTTTTGGATCATGAATCTGATTAATATTTAGATCTAACATTTTAAAAGAAAGAAACATGTCTAAATAAAACCATTGGGAATAAAAAGTCCAAACTGTGAGACATGCTACCACCACAAATAACCGAGTTTCTTCAATAAAGTGCAAAAGAAAAAAGATTTAGGTGGAACCTTTACATGAAGAAGTTTTAAGAAGTGTATCAACACATTGTAATACGTGGACTTCATTTGGACCTCAATTCAAACTCAAATAGACTATGAGGGCTAGGAAAATGTGAACACTAACTAGATATTTGATGATATTAAAGAATTATTAATTTTTAACTGTGATAATATGATGTTGAACTTAAAGAAAAATGGTTTGTAGCCTTTAGCAATGTACACTGAAATATTTAGAGATGGGACAATATATTGTCTGAAGTTTAACATAATAAGAAGGGGATTTGGGTAAAAGTATAAATGAAAAAAGACTGGCCATGAATTAATAATCACTAAAGGTTGGCGATGTATACATGGAATTCATCATACTATTCTCTTTAGTTTTAAATATATTTGGAACTTGGAAGCTAAACAATTTTGAAGATATCGATCAGATTTTTCCTGAAAGGAATCTGGTGAATTTATGGCATTACACAGTCTTATTCTCCATATGCTAATAATTCCCATGTTCTTCCCAGAATTCTGGCATGTAGCAAACAGGCCAGAAGCTGGAGGTGGACAGTATATTTGTTGTGCACATTCAACAAAGTCAAAAATTTAATTTTAAGTATTCTGCAATAAGGAAAAGCAAGACGTGTTTTTCTAACACTTTACCCCCACAAACCACATTTTTTATACTACTTTTGGTTTGTTTCCACTGGAATCATCAAAATATTTATGGGAGTCATCTAAATGTTTATGGGTAAAATCTATTTGCTAAAAAAAAATTCTTTTTTTTTTTCCTTAAAATTTTGTCAAAACTTCTACTGTCCCTTCTGAATTAGAAGTGAAATTAGAAGCTTTGAATATGAAGACTCTTTGACTTTGGATTTCTGAATAAGACTAGAGAAATAGGGTTCTCAGTCCAGTCAGTTTTATTTAGTTTCAAGATGAAACAGCAATTTTTCAACGTCAGAATGTGTATATATTTTTTCCCGTATACTCAAGTCCTGTGACTATGAATGAGTTGCCAGTCTCTGCATTTGTGTAATCTGCCTCTAACTACTGTAGGACATCACTCCAATGATTGTCTCCTCTATCTCTTGCATCATATGTCTTTCCTTCCGAATCGTTTCTTTGGTGTGCATACTTTCTGCAGTTTCTTACAGATGGATGCTTAGGTTTCATACCTTGGCTATTGTAAATAATGCTCCTGTGAACACTGGAGTGCACATATCTTTCTGAATTGGTGTTCTGTTTTCTTAGCACATATACCTAGGAATGGAATTGCTAGGTCATATGGTAGTTCTGGGCTTCCCTGGTGGTGCTAGTGATAAAGAACCCGCCTGCCAGTGCAGGAGACATAAAGAGACTCAGATTCAATACCTGGGTTGGGAAGATCCCCTGGAAGAGGGCATGACAAACCACTCCAGTTTTCTTACCTGGAGAGTCCCATGGGCAGAGGAACCTGGCTGGCTATGGTCCATAGGGTCACGACGAGTTGGGCATCACTGAAGCAACTTAGCATGCATGCATGGTTGTTCTACTTTAAGTTTTTTGAAGAACCTCCATACTATTTCCCATAATGGCTGTACCAATTTACATTCCAACCAATGGTACCCTAGGGTTTCTTTTTCTCCACACCCTTGACAACACTTGTTATTTGTAAACTTTTTGATGATAGACATTTAGACAGGTGTGAGGTGATATCTCATTCTGGATTTGATTTGCATTTATATAATGATTAACAATGTTGAATATTGTTGCTTATTTTTGTATGAGTTTAGTATTACGTCATCCAATTTCTATCTAATGGAAGTTTATTGAAGTTACTCTTTCTAATAAAACATTATTGAAGTCACCTGTCCATTGTTGACTCTTTCTCATTTTCTTCATAGTGTTCTACTTATACTTTTGTTTTTATTTGTTGTTTATGGAATAAAAAGCAGGAGAATAAAAGATGCTCTATCTTGAGTTGAAAACTACTACTTGTGATTTTTTTAGCATCATTTAAGAAATTTATTTATTTACTTGATGAAAGTTTGTTAAGGGCCAAATATATGCTTTGGCAGTACATAGGAATTTAAAAATAAATTAAATATTCTTTTTCCTAAAAAAATTGTGGCTAAATGTGAGTGATAATATGTTGGTAAATGATCATCAAACTCCATGACTCAGGCTATTATCAAGGTAAATAAAAGTTACATGAAGTTTACTTTTTGATAAATTATGGATTATGTTTAATCTTCAAAAGTTATCATTTTAAGATGGTAGTTCTCAAATCCATATGTGAGTAACCTGGGAGCTTCTGAATCAGAATTGCCTGGAATGGATCTCAGGCATTTTCTGTGTAAAACAAACACACAACTCCAGGAAGTTTAGATGCTCTGTTAGCCTGGGCTACTTTTGCTTTGAGTGTGCTCTCTTCTTGCTCACTATATATTATAAAATTCTTATCTTGGCATTCCAGCTAACAATTACATTTTCAAGACTTCTCTCCTTCCTTAACCAAGCCCTTTTAGTCTGGTTGTGCATGTCACTGTTCCCTGTCTACTATATTTGCACAATTTGTTTCTGCCCATGAAATTCTGTATGCTGTGTGCTCACTTGCTCGGTTGTGCTCATTTGCTTTGTAACCCCATGGACTGGAGCCCAACAGGCTCCTCTGTCCATGGAATTCTCCAGGCAAGAATACTGGAATGGGTTGCCATTTCTCTCTCCGGGAATCTTCTTGACCCAGGGATGGAACCCACGTCTCTTGAGTCTCTTGCATTGAAAGGCAGACTCTTCACCACTAGCACCATCTGGGAAGCCCAAGAAATTCTAGTTTCCCACTATTTCCTCTTATCTACTGTCCAGATCTCATTTTGCCATAAATACTTTTCTGACCATACAAGTCAACTGTGAATTTTCAGTCTTTTGAATTTTCAACATATTTTTTCATTTCATTTTGGAATGAGACAAACAAGGAAAATCACTGAATGCACATGGATAAATGGAACAATCTCTGAATATGGAGAGTTTTTCAGGCTATAGAGAAAAGAGACAATGATATAGCAGTAATGTGACAATGTGTTAATTGTCATCTGAGTTGATTCTTGAAAGATAAGTCAAACTTATATAGACAGATAAGCTAGAAAAAAGGGAGAGGATTCAGCCAGAGAGATATGTATAAAACCATAGAATTGGGAAGGAATATATTATACTAGGGTAATCACAAGTAGAGTACTTAGGTATATTCCAAGGTCACCAAAAATGATGAAACCAGAGAATTTAACAGGAAAGGACCCTTAGAGGGGCTTTGTAGGTCATAGCAAGAAGTCTTATTGGGAACAGGAAACCACTGATGGATTACAAACTGAGGGAAGAGGCATGATGAGTTTGTATTTATAAAATCTGTATTTCTGGAATAAGCATAGCAATTGGGTTTTATTTTGTAAGACTAGAGATAGAACAGATAAAAGTCTTTATAGTAATTGAGGTGACAGATGTTTGAGACTGATGGACGTCTGAACCAAAGTGTTGATAGTGGAGGTTTAGAGGAGGAGAGATCAGAGGTACACTACAGAAAATTAAAGAGTGAGTGGTGATTATTTCATGAGGAAGATGAGTTGGTTGGTAGGAGTGTTATTTCTGAAGAAATAGAACCTTTAGAAATCTGTGTCAAAAAAGAGAATGTGTTTACTTCTGGAATTGTTGATTTTAAAGCATGTAGATTCTTTCAAACTTGAATTTGTAGCAGGCAGTTGAATATACAAATCTGGAATTTAAAGTCAGAATCAGGGTGAAGGTACTGATATGTGAAATAAGTCTATTAGATGGAATATGCTTTCAACTGGGTAGGATAAAAAGAACCAAAGATAGGATGTGATGGCATTTGGATAAATGCTGCCATTTAGGGCACAAATAGGAAAAGGTGAGACCACATGGGAACATGGGTAGAGTGGCCAGAAAGATAGGAGCAAAGTTGGAAGGCAGTGTTTACTATGGAAGTCATGAAAGTAGAGAATTTCAATGAATCAGGAAAAGTCAGCTCTAGAATTTACAAGTGAATTCTACAAGTGAGGAATTTCAAGGCAACAACACATTTATTATTATTTTTTTTTTAGATTTAGTAACCAGGAGTTTATTGGCCATTTTGATAAAAGCAATTTCCATGGACTGGTAGGGTTGAAATTAGAGTGTAGATTGGATTGAAGAGAGAACACTATATGGGAAAGTAAGGACAATGAATGTAGAGAACTCTTTGCAGAAGCTTTGCTGAGAAAGGAGGGAGAAATTAATAGATGGCAATTCATACTTTATGAGCGTGTACATGGGTCTCTACTTCAGACATCAGTGAATTGAGTATGAGCATATGGCCCATGCTAGACAAGGCCTAAGGACCTCTTCTGTGCCCCTAACTAAAGCTGAATGATACCACCAGTCACAATATGTATTCAAAGAGAGGAGAGTAGTTCAGTTTGTGGTTCTGGCAACACAGATGGAAGATGAAGATGAATAGAGAACCACAGCGTGGTGAATAGCTTTTAAACCACAGTGATCATAGAAAACGTGGGCAAATCAATACCTTGGTATCCTAAGAGGAGGGAAGGACTCTGTCTTAGAAGGGAAAACCTGGAGAGGCTCCGCTCCTTAGATGCCTACACTTAAGATAAATACTTTTTGTATATAATTTAAATATTCATACTATGTTAGCCTCTTAAATACCTGGATAAGGCTTACTCTGTTCAGACTGGGATTAATGGCTTTTAGTGAAAGTGAAAGTCGCTCAGTCATGTCCAACTCTTTGCAACCCTATGGACTATACGCTCCATGGAATTCTCTAGGCCGGAATACTGGAGTGGGTAGTCTTTCCCTTCTCCAGGGGATCTTACCAACCCAGAGATCAAACCAAGGTTTTCCACATTTTAAGTTTTATTTAATAAGGGTTTCTATAGCTAAAAAAAGAACAAATGAAAAATCACTTCTTTAGAAAGTATATAGACAAAATAGCAATATAAATGAGAAATAAAAGATGAAATCATAAGAACTGTAGTATCTGAAAATTTTTACATAGATCATTGCTTTCATATAAAATAAAATATTCAGACTGTGTCCTCATAGTGTGAATGACAACATCCATCAGGGTTGAGTTTGGCCAGATTCCTGGCTCTTTCATACTCAGAGAATATTTCTAAGTATGATACCAAGAAGTGCTCACTGACAAAAAGCCATGATTTTCACAGTTCAGTAAAAATTTTATATCAATATGGGTAGACTGTATCCCTAGGGAAGAAAGGGGAGTGAACACTGAGACAGAGAAGGGTAGCCAGGACTTTGGTGGAATATTAGCAATGAAGTTCTGGGAATGCAATATGTCCATAATAAGAAAGGGAATTTGGCTGTTTTTTGATCCAACTTTGAGTGTCTCCTATAACATGTCACATATCACGTATGTACACTAATTTAATTTTATCTTAAAGTAATAATATACACATAAAACTTGCCACTAAGTGTAAAACAGTGAAGTAATTTGCAAATTTTCCTACCGGCATGATAAATTAAGCATGGAGAACACTAGGAATGCAATTTGCAGTCATTTATAATGCAGTGTTTTATGTTAATAATTCAAAATCACATGCTATTTGGAGACACTTCTAATTAATGTATTTATGAAATTGTCAACTGTGACTGTTTTGGTTCCATTTAGCTAAACATTTCAACAGAATTTACTTGTTGTTATTTAGTGTTTTCTTGATGGCTCCAGCAGCCTCAAATGTAGGAATAATGGAAGATGGTTGTTCAGGGTTTCTTCCTCATTGCTAAAAGTCCTTTCTGATCACACTTCCAAACAACTCAAGTCAGTGACTGCCTGCTCCTCTCACAGCAAACCCAAGTGCTTCAGACACGTTGTTTAAAAGTTTTAAATGGAAGGAAGATGAGTGCCTGGATCAATAATTAATTGAAGAGGAAAGTTCATACCTTGTTAAAGAGTCTTTTAAATATTAAATACGTTGCATGTCTCAAATCCATAGACACTGATATTTCTTTAGAGTTGATAATCATGCCTGTTAGGGGCCATTTCTTTATATCATCATCTTTATTTGGATGCTTTTGAACATGAGGAGAAGGCTAAATATTCATAAGTTGGCTTGTTGAAGTTTTATGATAATTGGAATTCGTCCGAGCAAAGTTTCATCCTCCTGAGGGTGTTTCAGCAAAACTAAAGAACAAAACAATCTCAAGACCAAGAGTAAAGTGGGAATTCAAAGTTGACTATACTGGTACCCTGTGCATTAATAATAAGGGAAACTCTACTGGCTTTCTCCCTTGGTCTATATCCAGAGGAGTCAAATAATTTTTTTAGCCTCAGAGATTCTGTGAGATTTTGTGTGATCTAAATAGAAGTGGACATATATATTTTCTCACCAAGAGAAAGAAGAAAGGATCACTGATGTTCCCTGAATCCTGCAGAATAATTCATACCCTCTGTGAGTCACATTCACACTGTGCGTATTGTCACTCAGCTGACAACAATAGAAGCCGTGGCTGGACAAGCCAAGCTTGGTCTCTATAGCCTAAAATTGTCACATATGGAAAGGAGATAGAAAACTATAAAATGGATTAGGTTTGGGAACACTCTCAGTTGGCCCTTGTGGTGTGTTCATTTTTGAAATTCTATTAAAGTTTTCATTTTCATATCTAAAACCTACTGACTGATTATGCAATGGACTGGAACGCTGAGTAATGTGACATTGGGGGAAAAAACCTATAATATGCTGATGACTGTGGGGATAATCAAAATATTTGATAAACTGTGAAAGTGTGTTGTGGCTTTTGAAGGGAAAACCAATTATTTATAAATGCACATGGGCAGGATTTTTAACCACAGAATGTTCTTTTACAATTATGAATTTTAGAAGTTCATTCTGTGGTCAGAGAAAAAAACCCATGAAAATATAATGAAACAATAAAGTTTTATTTTGGCAAAACTTCAATGAGGAAGCATTCATCTAAAAAAATGTGAAAGATAATAAGTAAATATTCATACTTTAAAATTAGGCATTACCAAAATACTATGCAATATGTTGACTGATGAGATATATACAAATCTGAAAATCTCTGAGTTTTATCTTATTTCTTTTTCCTTTCTATGTGTGCAGGCCTGCTGAGTCACTTCAGTTGTGTCCAACTCTTTGTGACCCTACAGACTATAGCCTGCCAGGATCCTCTATCCATGGGATTCTCCAGGCAAGAATACTGGAGTGGGTTGCCATGGCCTCCTCCAGGGGATCTTCCTGAGCCGGGGATCGAACCTGAGACTCTTACGTCTGTTGCAATGGCAAGCAGCTTCTTTACCACTAGGGCCACCTGGGAAGCCTTTTCCTTTCTATGAAGGAAAAGCATTTTTGCAATTATTTCAGAGTTTTAAAGGATTTTAGCTGAAACCTGAAACTAGAATGAAATATTAGTAATGTCAAATTAGTTTAGTGACAGAAACTTGTCTCCATCATTGGTAGCTGGATCAGCTGCTCCAGGACCTTCTGTATAACAGTGGGGAGAATGCATTCCAGATTCCGAGTTTCCCCTGCTCTTAGTTTTGTACAGCTAACTCTGTCTGCCTGGACATGTCAAACTACTATTTTTCAAAACCCTTAAGTTGAATGAAAGAAGCCAGGTACCAAATAGAACATACTCTGTGGTTCTGTTTATATGGAGTTCAAATCAGGCAAAACTATATGGTGACAGAAGTTAGAATAATGGTTTCTTTAAGAGAAGAGTGAATAGTGACAGGGAAGTTTGTGCTGATTGGCTTATGAAAGATCATAAATAATGTGTCGTATATTCCTTTGAAAACATGTAAATCCAAGTATCATCACAAGTAGTGGTTATAATTGAAGGGATAGAATGGGCATGGGCTAATTTTTTTTTTTTAATTTTAAAGAAAGTTTTAGGAAAGCAAGGACTGCTGGCTTAATTAAGTGAAAAAAATTAATTATGATATGTTGAGAATCAGGTATTCTGGGTGAAAAACAGAACCAAAATAAGAAAATCAATATGTATTGGGAATTTTTCCCTTATGTTTCTGTGAAAACTTTACTGAGCCTGAAAGGCTTAGATTCAAAGTTAGCAGACCCTTTGTATTCTTTTTTCTTTAAAAAAATAAATTGAGCCATACTGTATAGTCAATAAAATATGCAAAACTGAATGCACCATTCTACAAAGTTTTACATAGGTATGTACCCATGTAACTATCACCCAGGTCAAAGTCTTGGGCATTTTTATCCTCCAAGAGAGTTTCCTCATGCCCTTTTTCTATCAATGATTCCATTCTTCCCAACATTTCTGCCTATCCATCTAGCTTAGTATTCCCTTGCTAATCTTTTGACTTTTCTGATAACAACCATCCTAAGAGGAGTGAGGTGATATCTCATTGTGGTTTTGATTTGCATTGCCTAGATGATTAATGATGTAAAGTATCTTTCATATAAATCTTTTCTATTTATATATCTTGAGAAATGTCTATTCAATTCCTGTTCTTAGTTTTAAATTGGGTTTTTTTGTTGTTGTTATTTATTTATTTTTAATATAAATTTATTTATTTTAATTGGAGGCTAATTACTTTACAATATTGTATTGGTTTTTCCATAATTGTTTCGCTATTGAATTACATGTTCTTTGGGGGCTTCCCAAGTGGCTCAGAATTAAAGAATCCATCTGCCAGTGCATGAGATGTGGGTTGGATCCCTGGGTTGAGAAGATCCCCTGGGGTAGGAAATGGCAATGCATTCCAGTATTCTTGCCTGGAAAACCCCATGGACAAAGGAGCCTGGTGGGCTACTGTCCATTTGGTCGCAAAGAATTGGATACGACTGAAGGGCTGAGCACACACGCACATCTGTGTGCTTTATGTATTTTTTGATGTTAGTTCTTTTTGAAATACTTAACTTGCCAATATTTTCTTCCATTCCATGGGTTAACTTTTCATTTTGTTGATTGTTTTCCTTGCTGTATAGAAATGTTTTAGTTTGAAGTAGTCCCACTTGTTTGTTTTTGCTTTTATCTCCTATAATTTTGGTGTCAGATCAAAAATATAATTGCAAAGACCAGTGTAAAGGAGATTTTCCCCTATGTTTTCTTCTAGGATTTTTATGGCTTAAGGTCTTATACATAAGGCCTTCACGCATTTTGAGTTGATTTTCTGTGTATGGTATAATATGGTCTTCCAGTTTCATTCTTTTACATGTGGATATCGAGTTTTCCCAGTACCATTTCTTGAAGAGACTATCATTTATCAATTGTGTATTCTTGGTGCTTTTGTTGAAAATGAGTTGACCATACATGTGTGAATTTATTTCTAGTCTATTTCATTGAAGAATGTATCATTTTTATGACAATGCCATACTGTTTTGATTACTGTAGCTAAAGAGTACTTATTAACCAGAGATGTTGTTTTCTTTGTTACATATTAATCATTTTTACTAAATGTATTTTACACTTGGTGTGTCTCAATTTGAGCTAGTCACATTTCAAGTTCTTAACAGCCCCAAGTATCTTGGTGTCTTGGCCAATGCAAGTCTGATCTCTGAATGAAATTAAGATTGTTGTTAAACATATTCGATCTATCAAACACCGACAAAGTTAATGTGGTTCAATGGACTGTCCTTCCCTTCACACTTTTCACACCTCTTCTTAAGAGTACCTTCAGGTTTCTTGGGTTCTTAAGAGTTCTTTCCTTTTTTCTTCTTGGCTTTACTTACAGTCAAAATAGCAGGTACTGAAGCCTCATTTTGCACACAATCCACATTCAGGGTATTCTATCCATGGCATTTCATTTTTTCCTCTATTCTGAAGTCTGCCTTCCTAAAACCTAGGTTGCATATCTGTCAATTTCATATTCATAATTTTATTCTTCCTTGTTCATTTCCATCTTAACCATGATGCCCTTCTGGGTCCCCCCATCTTCTGAAAGCTGAAATTATCAGTAAGACATTAATTTATCTGATGCTTTACTTTATAAGAGGATGAAAATCCAAAATACACCCTGATAATAGCAGTCCCCCAATGATTTTTTATCTTGCTTCTGTGGGAGCTTTGTAATTTCTATTAGAAAAATTTGTTATCTTGTAGCCTCTAATTGTCTGGGTTCTGTGTGGAAGTCTCTTATAGCAGCATGGCATTAGTTTTTCTTTCTGTGTGCTCATGGAATTGCTCAGCTGGTAAATTTAAATACAAGTATGTACATACCTTCCTGATAGTGTTTCCTTCTTCCTCTTCCTTTCAGATTTGTAACTCTTAAACTCTGTCATATCCCTTTCATTTCAGACATAAGTCCCAGGCCATCAAATACCAGTAGCAAATCCCCAATTTCAGTGTGGGAGAGCCCATAAGAATCCTATCAATGAAATCATTTTGTAAGATAAGGAAACTAAGGTTTACAAAGACAATTTTTCATATTTACATACCTGACGTCACTGAGGCTCTTTTGATAGCCCTTTGCTATAATTTAATTTCACTTTTTTACCTTTACAGTTTTATCAGGTGGTAGACACCTAAGACTAAACTTTTTCTTTCATTTGTACCTAAAAGACTTATATCTGAGCATGCCTGTACTTTACTTTCATTTTGCTTAACTTTACACATAGTAAGCATTTGAATAATGGAAAAATAAATGTCACATCTATTCACTCTGGTAATATTCAGTTTTGCATGGACTTTAAAATCTGTCTCACAGATTAAAGTCTCCTTGGTTATATATGAATAAAAAGCAGCCTCACAGTGGCCCACAAATAATGTCATCACTCATTGTTTGATCTTATCAACTGCCACTCACCTCCTGGCTCAACCAGCCCCAGCCACCTGGCCTCCTACAGGATTCCTCAAACTCCCCAAACCCCCTTTTTTTTTTTTTTTTTGCTTCAAACATTTGCACTTTGGAATTGCCTTTGCCTGGAATATTCTTCCTGCAGATATCTAAATGGCCACTTGGCTTCTTCATCAATCACATCCTCATTTTAGGCCTCTGAAAGTAAAAGTGAAGTCGCTCAGTCGTGGCCAACTCTTTGTGACCCATGGACTGCAGCCTGCCAGGCTCCTCTGTCCATGGGATTTTCCAGGTAACAATACTGGAGTGGGCTGCCATTTCCTTCTCCAGGGGTCTGCCCAACCCAGGGATCAAACCCAGGTATCCTGCATTGTAGGCAGATGCTTTTACCACCTGAGCCACCAGGGATTAGCCCTCTAATCCACCCTATAAACACTAGAAACCATCTACAAGTTACTTCTCTCCTCCACCTTGTGGATATTCCTTCCCTCCACTCCCAACCCTGCTTTAAGTAAAGAACCACATCAAAACCCTTAAGAACTGTTCTGTTAGCTTCTGGTCCATGCCCCCTTGGTCCACGCCCCTTTGATCGCTGGAAATCAGATCCTAACTGAGAAACTGCACATCAGTGCCTCACTGTCCTCATGTACCCATCACTTAATCCATACTTCTGAACAGCTACATATTCCTCCTACATGGAATTCTCTCTCCCCCACAGAATGTTTTTAATTTTCTTACCTCATTATCAAAGCAGAGTTTTGGCTGCTTGGTAGTGACAAATTTCTCCAAAGACATTTATTTCAGCCCAGGGTCTTCGCTTTATATTTAACAAGTAAAAGGTTCATTGGGGAGACTTTCTCAGAATGAATGGAGGTCTGCTTAAGTTAGTTATTCAAATATAAAGGGGATAAAACATTAAAATAAATGCAGGTGTAACCTTTTCTTTTCCTTTATTTTTTAAAGGAGAATCTTTGTTTTTCAGTTTTTGGGATCTCCTGAGCCTTTCATAAGCTAAGCAGAACTGGAAAAAAACCCAAAGGCTCTCCATTGGTCTATATGAGAAAAGGTGAGGGAGAGCCAATGAAAGGTAGAAATCAATGACAATCAGGTGGCTGAGTAATGAGAAATCAATGACAATCAGATGGCTGAGTAGTGAGGCATTTGGGGGGTTTAGACAAATATAAGACAGCCACAAAAAGGAGTGGGGCTTTAGGAAAAGACAGGTATATCCAAACAAGACTGCTTGGGATGCCTTCACAGTGCATATGATATAGTCTTACTTTGTTTCCTTTAAAGAAATCTTTGGTATACATCTATGATTATATTAGAAAGTCTCTTAGCCCAGACAAACTGGTTAATTGGTAACTGATTAATTAATTTAAAAATATGTATAGTTACTGTGGGGATTGAAAACAAAGTTTTATGAAAATTTTAATTTTAAATTGGAAGTACATGCTTTGAGGTAGGGCCAAGAGCTATTAAGTGGGCTTGAGTCAGAAGATGTCTGAATTATTTTACTTGCATAAATTCTACCCATAATTAGCCAATTTAAATCCTTATTTTCTTTATTTGAAGCAAATAAAGTCCCTGTTAGATAATTTAAGTACATGATAATTGTATGTTTTTATATAATTCCTAATTTTTAACAGTTTTCTTACCTACACCCAAGTCAATGGTAATATTTTAGACAGTACTCAAGTATTCTAATGAAGAAGGCAATGGCAACCCACTCCGGTACTCTTGCCTGGAAAATCCCATGGGCAGAGGAGCCTGGTAGGCTGCAATCCGTGGGGTTGCAAAGAGTTGGACACGACTGAGTGACTTCACTTTCACTTTTCACTTTCATGCATTGGAAAAGGAAGTGGCAACCCACTCCAGTGTGCTTGCCTGGAGAATCCCAGGGACGGGGGAGCCTGGTGGGCTGCTGTCTATGGGGTCGCACAGAGTCGGACACAACTGAAGTGACTTAGCAGCAAGTATTCTAAAGCATTCAACCTTGTTTTCTTTTTCACTACAATCATCAACTCTTTTACCTTATATACTTTTCATTTCATTGATTTATATAATAGTGCATTAAATGATATTTCACTGTAACAAGTACAATTGGTACAAGCTGGTTTGGGGACAAACACTACTGACTCTAGATGAGCAGAGAACCTGACTGGTGGCAGGAAGAATATGTCAATGTACCAAGGATAGGATAGCGTACTGGCTGCCGTGTTCAGTGTGCTATGGTTATAATAGAGTTGGATTCAGAGAATGAAGAACATTAAGGCCAGTTCAATGTTTCTCGGAGTCTGACTTGTGTTTCTTTTGGAAAAAATTGGCTTTGAATCCAACGAATGAAATTCTTATAACAGAGGATTGAGTAAGCTTTGGAAGTCTGTCATTTCTGGTTTTCACACCTGTCATCCAGACTTCAAATATCACAGGAGCAAGATTTGCAAAACGCAAATTCACAGTGCATTCTGTGTTGTCCCCAGCAGCTTCCATAAGCAGGGCTGTGAGGGTGATGAAAGAGCTACTTCCTCTGCTGCTTCTCACTTCAAGCGTAATGTCTTTTCCATGTTTCACTTTGAACTCTATAAACTGCAAGTCTTTCTCAGTTTCTTGCTAGCGATTTTTGGAGTCTTGTCTTCTTATTGTACTAATTCTGGGGGGGAGGGTGATATTGTATAGTGGACTGAATAGACTGAACCAGTGGCCTTCCCAGATGGTGCTAGTGGTAAAGAAGCCTCCTGCCAATGCAGGAGATACAAGGGATGCAGATTTGATCCCTGGGTTGGGACGAGTCCCTGGAGGAGGGCAAGTCAACCCACTCCAGTATTCTTGCCTGGAGAATCCCATGGACAGAGGAGCCTGGTGGGCTACAGTCCATAGGGTCGCAGAGTCAGGCACAACTGAAGTGACCTAGTGTGCATACAGACTTAATCAGGCAAATCTAAATTTGGGTTATAGAATTATAGCCTTGTGATTTGGGGCGGTTTGAATTTTGTTATACTCACCATCAAAGTAAGTATTAATATAACCTAGAGTGTAGAGTTGTGAGAATTAAATGATATAATACATGCAAAAGGCCTAACACTGCCTGATGCATAGCAGGCATGTAATCAATGTCATCTATTATTAGTAGCCATCTTCCTCCTTCTTCAGTCCCTCTCAATGATATGTTATCAGTTCTCCACATATGTTAGGTATTCATGCCTGCTTAGTAACTCACTACTTGACAATCACATTGGCAATGTACCCAGCAGTCATGTGAGGCGAGGAGAATAAAAGGCAAGATTGAAGGCATGAAACCACCTCCTACTCTGACTTAGTGGTTTGCTAAAAACACTCTGATGGCCTGCTTTAAACGTACTAGTAAAGCAATGCCTTACATTCATATCCTTATATGATTTATATTTTTGTTTAGCTTTTTTTTCTTTACTTTTTATGGTTTAAGTGCCTTCTCCTTTCAATTGATTCCATTTGAAAAGATGGTTTATTTTAAAGGAAAGTGCTTTGGTTGTTTCAAGGGTCTGCAGTACATCAAACACATCTCCAAGGCCAGTGGAGAGTGTTCCTCATACACATTAAATAAAGCTTCTAACAGGCTGCATTACTGAGCTCACTCAGCTTGCTCTCCACAGCCAGTTTCAATTTCACTAAAAGGAAAGAATTGGTAATTAATTATCTAGGCCATGTAATGAGTTTCCATTACTTGGAATTCAATAAAGCTCTTTCATTGTGACCAGGCTGATCAATAGCACAGAAGGGCTAATAGAAACCACAGATACAGCGGGGATAATAGAATGGCTATAGGAAATGAGGCTGGGTCCCTGGAGCACGCTTTCTTCTCTCCAGGGAATGGAAGCTGCTCAGTAGCTTCCTTTTT
>NW_011494846.1:4943173-5020389 GCF_000754665.1 Bison bison bison
TTTTTTTTTTTTTTTTTTTTTAAGAAACACTCTGTGAGTCATTGTGAAATGAGTAGGCTATTGTATTACTGCACAAGCTAATGGAAATTACCTTCACAAAATCCATACGCGCTTGGAGCTGGAATGACTTTGGAGGTTATTTAGTTGTATTGCTCATGGATCACCATGCTGTCTAGATGGCCACTTTTTTTTGTGCCAAGTAATATCATCTTTATCTTAACACCAACCTCACCATTGCCTAACTGCCTCTGCTGATTAGATAAAAAGGTATAATTGATAAAAAAAAAAAAGCAACCAATCCTTGGTGTAGCAAGGCTTATGTAGTTGCCTGCATAGAAAGATGTGAAAGACTAAAAAGATTGTGGGGGGTGGTAATTGATTTTCTGTGGATTTTAATCTGGAAGCGGAGACAATGTAATTGTTTAACTGTGGTTTAAAACTGATAGACCCTACACAGCGTGGACTTGTGAGGAAGGGTTAGCACAATGATCAAATCACATTTGTAAGAATGCCACTTGCCCAAGAAAGGAAGATGATACACTCCAACATTCTAATAGAGGCCAAGGGGCACATTTGATGCCTGAGAGTTTGCTCGTTTCAGTGCCAATGTATTGTGTTTTCCTGTGAAAATTCTATTTTTCTTAAGAGATCTTGAGTAAGTTCTCTGTTCCTTTAAATCAAAGGATCCTAAGTAGAACTCTGGTCCAATTCCAGCATTTTTCAAGCAATGAAGCCTGTGGTAGGCAGTAGGGGTCTAGGTATACGTATATGAATATGTGTGTGTGCTAAGTCACTTCAGTCATGTCTGACTCTTCGCGACCGTTTGAACTGTAGCCCACCAGGCTCTTCTGTCCATGGGATTCTCCAGGCAAGAATACTGGAGTGGGTTGCCATACCCTCCTCCAGGGGTTGTTCCTGAACCAGGTATCAAACCCATGTCTACTGTGTCTCCTGCATTGCAGGCGGATTCTCTACCATTGAGCCACTGGGGAAGCCCTATGTACATGCATAAATATAGGTATACTGGGAGCATTATAAAAGGTTGACGGAAATGGTGTTGAGATGAGAACCTGGCTGTGGCAGATTGTATTTTCCAAAGATGACTGGAAACATTATCTCCTATCCTACATGCTCTTCAGCAATGTGACCTTGCAAGCCCTCCACTAGAACGTAGAGTGTATCTTCTCCCTCCCATGAATCTAGGAAGGCGCTCTGACTGCTCTGACCAATAGAATACAGTACAAGTAACACTGTGCAGCTCCAGGCATAGCTCTTGACTGACCGGGCAACTTTGGCTTCCTCCTTCTTGGAAACCAGCAACATGTAAGAGTGTGGCTTCTTGGGACCACAGTGCTGGGAGAAACCCAAACCACACGGAGAAACCCTGGATAATGAGACATTGCATGGAAAGACAGACAGACAGACTGACATACACAGAATACAAAGGCAAATGAGATGTGAGTCATGTAGTAATACGTCATCTTGAAGTGAATCCTCTAACTTCAGTCACCCCAGCAGATGACACAGATTAGAGACAAAACTCTCAGCCAACCCTTTTCCAAATCTCTGATCCAAAAAGTCATGAACAGAATGGAAGTTACTTTAAACCACTAAGCTTTGGGTTAGCTTGTTATACAGCAGTAGATAATTGAAACATTAGGTCACTCCACTTTTAAATCAATGTCCATGAGGCCTCAGTTTTATTGGAATAAAACAATATTTTTTTAAAAATTCATTTTTATTTTTTTTTCTCTCTTTTGAATTTTATGTTTTGTTTTGGGGCATAGCCAGTTAACAATGTTGTCTAGTTTCAGGTGAACAGAGAAGGGATTCAGTCATACATATACATGTATTCATTCTCCCTCAATGCCTTTTTGAGCTGACATTTCATTTGTTAAATAGAAAAGCAAGTGGATGTCATGTTAAAGTCACAAGAAACATTTGAGACAAAAACTCAAATTATGTGACAGATGCAATTTCATTAATCTTCATAACACCATGAAGGAAGGCATCATTACTTCATTGTGGGATTGGAAAATATGAGAAATTCAGAGACAATCGCAATATTTCCCTATGTGTCAGTGGTACAGATTGAAGACTTTCTCACTGATGATTACTTATCGAGGTTCCAGTAGCTGGAGATGGTCAAGAGAGTGCTCTTAAATGCCTGTTTTCTAAAATCAGTGATTTGTTATAGTCCATTTGTGTTGCCAACTTGTGGTCAATAACCTACTGGTTAGAAAGAGCCAGCTTCTAGTTTTTCCATATCCACACCAACACTTGTTATTGTCTGTCCTTTCGGTTTTAGCTATCTTAGTGGATGGGAGGTCGTAGCTCATTGTGATTTTGAGTTGCCATTCCTTAATGACTAGTGATGGTAATCACTTGTATATGTGTTTATTGGTTGGGTTATTTACATATATACTTTGTAGAAATGTCTATTCAAATATTTTGCCCATTTTAATCATATGATATCCCTTATATATGGAATCTAAAAGGAAATGATACAAAAGAACTTACAAAATACAAACAGATTCACAGATTTAGAGAACAAACATGATTGCCAGTGGGGAAGGATGGGAGGAAGGATAATTAGGGAGTTTGGGATTGACATGTACACATCACTATATTTAAAATTGATAACCAACAAGGACTTAAAATATGGCACAGTGAACTCTGCTCAATGCTATGTGGTAGCCTGGATGGGAGGGAAGTTTGGGGGAAAATGGATATATGTACATGTATGGCTGAGTTGCTTTGCTGTGTATCTGAAACTATCAGAGCATTGTTAATCAGCTAAGCTGCTGCTGCTGCTGCTAAGTCACTTCAGTCGTGTCCGACTCTGTGCGACCCCATAGAAGGCAGCCCACCAGGCTCCGCCATCCCTGGGATTCTCCAGGCAAGAATACTGGAGTGGGTTGCCATTTCCTTCTCCAATGCATGAAAGTGAAAAGTGAAAGTGAAGTCGCTCAGTCGTGTCTGACTCTTCGTGACCCCATGGACTGCAGCCCACCAGGCTCCTCTGTCCATGGGATTTCCCAGGCAAGAGTACTGGAATGGGGAGCCATTGCCTTCTCTGTAATTCGCTAAACTCCAGTATAAAATAAAAAGTTAAAAAATCTTTTGCCCATTTTAATTGGGTTATTTACCTTTTTGTTGCTGGATCTCAAAGAATTCTATAAGGAACTCTAGTGTGCATGAGGCCCTTATCAAAGTATATTCTTTGCAAATATTTTCTCCTAAAACACTTTGATTCTTAATCTTTTTTTTTTTTTTGGTATTATATACAACATTTAAGAATCTGATGAATTCATGGAATCTCATACAGCAAAGTGCACCCTCACATTTTCAGGGATTTCACAAACATTCTGAGGCCACTCCATGGAAACCTTAAGAGTCTATGTCTCTCCACCTCCCACCAGGTTTTATGCTTCTCTAGAATCTTTGAGCTACTGTATAACAATGTGTTGCAATGAGATGAAGAAAATGGCTCTTTCAATGAATGGTCTGAGGATTCCATTTGGAGCCAGACATTTGGTCTTGTTGGAAAGTTGCCTTGAGAGACCTTCTTAGAGTCAGCAATTCTGTCTAGGACTGAATATGCTGAGTCTTAGGAGAGGAAAATTGTGCATGAGACAAGGAGAGGTTTTTTCCCCCTGTTTTTGTATGGAGTAGGGAGAAGGGAGAGATAACTATAGCCAACTGAGAAACTGAGAGGGTTGAAGAGGAAAATTCCCAGGACATGTCCTGATGAATGGGAAGTAAATGGATGTTTTCCTAGGGCTGATCAACAGCACTCACTTAACTACCTTTGTCATGTCTGCTTCCCAACTAGAGAGAAAAAGATGAAGTGGAACAGTGAGAGCTATTTAAATAGACAACTGGAAGCCAGAGGCTGGGGGATGTTTAGATCTTTTTATTTTTCTGAAGTCTATTGCTGGGGAAAAATCAGGAGTCTGAATACTAATTTTTTGGACATGCAAAGTTACCATCTAACCCAAACTCAATGTCTCATGACAAATTCCCTCCCTTCTGTCTAACTTCATTATCTTTTCTTTTCAAGAATAATCAGAAAAATTGTGCTCGTCATTTCAAAAACTATCAAGAATTTCAAGGCATCATAGAAATGTAGCATGTAAAGGGGTCTAGAATTTAAGCCTTATACTTAATTTCCTATTCATCATGCATGGTAAAAGGTCATTTAGATTTAGCTTGAAGGCTCTTGATGAAGGAGAAGTCACCACCTCATAATAAAGCAGCCAGTTGATTTGATCTTTGGCTGTTTTAACTTACAGAAAATTCCTACTTTACCGAACTGAACTGAGCCTCCTTATACTTCTAACTATCATCACTATTAACAGTTATGCTACTTGGGACAAAAATATGAAAACTATGTGTGTGTGTTAGTCGCTCAGTCCTGTCCAACTCTTTGTGACCCCGTGGACTGTAGCCCGCCAGGCTCCTCTGTCTATGGGGTTCTCCAGGCAAGAATACTGGAGTAGATTTCTACTCCCTTCTCCAGAGGATCTTCCCAACCCAGGGATCAAACCCTGGTCTCCTACATCGTAGGAAGATTTTTTACCATTTGAGTTACAGGGAAGTCTATGAAAACTGTAGATACTCTTTATTTAGCACCACTCAGATCTCTTCATGGAAAATAAATGGAGAAACAGTGGAAACAGTGTCAGACTTTATTTTCTTAGGCTCCAAAATCTCTGCAGATGGTGACTGCAGTCATGAAATAAAAAGACACTCCTTGGAAGAAAAGTTATGACCAAACTAGACAGCATATTAAAAAGCATAGACATTACTTTGCCAACAAAGGTCCATCTAATCAAGGCTATGGTTTTTCCAGTAGTCATGTATGCATGTGAGAGTTGGACTATAAAGAAAGCTGAGCACCGAAGAATTGATGCTTTTGAACTGTGCTGTTGGAGAAGACTCTTGAGAGTCCCTTGGACTGCAAGGAGAAAGGAGATCAGTCCTGGGTGTTCATTGGAAGGACTGATGTTAAAGCTGAAACTCCAATACTTTGGCCACCTCACGTGAAGAGCTGACTCATTTGAAAGGACCCTGATGCTGGGAAAGATTGAGGGCAGGAGAAGAAGGGGATGACAGAGGATGAGTTGGTTGGATGGCATCACTGACTCAATGGGCATGAGTTTGAGTAAACTCCAGGAGTTGGTGATGGACAGGGAGGCCTGGCATGCTGCAGTCCATGGGGTTGCAAAGAGTCAGACACGACTGAGATACTGCACTGACTAACTGATGCCATTCATATGATAGGTACTTTATATTATATTTATATTATTAACTTGTAAGTACTCATTACAACTCAGGAAGGTAGGTGTATCTTTTCCACATAATAAGTAAGAAATTGAGAATTGAATTCATGGCTCAGAGAAAATAACTGAAACTGGGATTTCAACCTTGCTCTATATGATCCCAAAGTCTAAATGATTTCTACCATGTAACACTGTCTCTCTGAAAGTGAAATCGCTCAGTTGTGTCGAACTCTTTGCGACCCCATGGACTGTAGCCTACTAGGCTTCTCTGTCCATGGGATTTTCCAGGCAAGAATACTGGAGTGGGTTGCCATTTCCTTCTCCAGGGGATCTTCCCAACCCAGGGATCAAACCCAGGTCTCCCGCATTGCGGGCAGACGCTTTACCATCTGAGCCACCAGGGAAGCCCAACACTGTGTCTCTAAGAAAGACTAATTCTTTTTTTACCTGAAAGGTTTAAATGATAGAAGATAATGCTACTTCTCACTGTGACTGTTCTCTCTTCAGCGAGCAAATGGCCTCAGATTCTTCTAACCAAAAACATGCATTCAACATTTCTTTCTTGTTGCAAAGCTCTATGCCGGGTACTCTAAGCAACATTATTTTGAGTGGGAACTTGGTTTCTAAATGAATTAATTCACAACCCAGTACCTACAATAGAAATTAATACTGTAAGAACTGCACTAGTAGAGTGAAGTACAGTGGAGCATTGAGGATCAACAACCACATCCATTTGGTGCTTGGCTTTTGCAATTATTTTGTTAGTTCATAGTTTTAGTTCTTTTCTATACTGATAAATCAAGGCTAGTCTTCACTTTCTAGATGTTACTTTTCTGCTGGAAAAAATAGACATGGTAACATTTTTATTTTTCTTTGTTCTTGCAGTCAACTAGATTTAAATGCAGACAAGCAAACTGGGAAATTGCCGTTTGTCAGTTGAGTTAGACTTGCATCAAAGAAAGTGAAAGTGAAAGTTGTTCAGTCCTGTCCAACTCTTTGGGATCCCATGGACTGTATAGTTCTTGGAATTCTCCAGGCCAGAATACTGGAGTGGGTAGACTTTCCCTTCTCCAGGGGATCTTCTCAAGCCAGGGATCGAACCCAGGTCTCCCACATTGCAGGCGGATTCTTTACTAGCTGAGCCACAAGGGAAGCCCTGCATCAAAGAAGATGTTCCTAAAGACGTAGTAATGGAATCGGAGAAGTTGCCATTCCTGATGAATAGAGTCTGTGGAGGCAAAATGGGAAAGGAATTTTCACTTTTTAAGCGGATTTTTAATTCCTAAAATTAGTTTATCATATTGATAGTTATAGAGCAGGCTCTTGAATAATATGTGCTTCATAACTGTGACGGAATACCTTGAAGATTCCTACAATGACCAGGCATAGGCTTTAAATAAAAATTTCTCCAAATTCTACATCTTGTGATGCATCACAGGATATTCATATTAGACAAGGGACATAGCAGATGAGTCTACACTAGGACTCAAGACAGTACATTGCGTATGTGTGCATGTTTCACGCCTTTGAAAGCCTTAAAGGTATGTTTTGGAATTGTGACTAGAAATTAACTTTTCACTGTTTAAACAATGTTTTCCCAAATTCTTTATGGACCTAGTATTATTCTGTTTATTGTTATACCTCATTATTTCATGGATGCAAGAGGAATTTAAAACCAGTGCTCTTAATATAAAGTTCTTATATTGGTGAACAGGAAATTGAGGACTGGGAGCCCTCTATTATATGGTGCTGATGATGGATGCAGGCTGCCTCTGAGTTTGCCCTGGATCCCTCAGGTGCTGCAGAAAGACACTGCAGGTTGTTCTCAGAACGCATGGGGAAAAAAAAAAAAAAAAGAAAAAGAGAAAAAAAAGAACGCATGGGAAAGCAGAATCCTTTCCTGGGCGGGTAAGAGTGAGAGGGAAAGGAAGAGCAAGGCATGTGACAAAAACTCTGTCTAGATATATATATTTAAGATTTTTAAAAATATTTGTTTTGGCCTTTTGGAAGTAAACATTGCAATGATTCCTGGGGATGCTTTAGGGATGTTGTTTGTACATGATGGTTTTTCTGTTCGTTATTATAGTTATTATTAGTTCATTCATTTTGCCAATATTTATTGAATACCAGATACTGTCCTAAGTTTGGGGTTCCAGTGATGAACAAGACTGACACAGTTTCTACTCTTATGGAAATTCCATGAATAAGAGAATAGTGTGATTTGTATTTCACAAAGAAAAAAGCAACCAATTTTATATGAAAAAGACTTTTTTTGTTTAAAGAAATCTTTCCTTTAAAAAACTACATAATATAGAATTTTAGGATTGTGCAATAAATGCTATTAATAGTGTGGTAGCTAATACGGTTATAGTGGTCAAGACATACCGGTCTGGTGCTGGGCCTCTCTTCTGAAGGAGGAGACAGTGTGTACCTGTGCTCTGCTTCAGTGTGTGCTGACTTTGTACTGTAATTTCTGAAGGCTACAGCCCTCCCTGTCATTTCTGAATTCCAGAGGAAGCCTTCGTGCAAGCTTCAGGTATTCACGACAGTCTGTTGGCTCTGGCGTGGGGGGGGTTGAAGCAGTAGTTTATAGGAGGGAAAGAATAGAAGTCTCAAAGCTTATTTATCCCTCTCTCTCTTGTAAACAAGTTACCTGAGCTCCCGAGGGCACAGTCCCACAGACAGTGACAGAACCAAGCTGCCTGGCTACCTTTCTGTTTCACTGTCTTTGCATTTGGGCTGTGATAATGTTCCTTTGGAAAAGAATGCATCCACCATGATAAAAGGAAGGCCTTTGCCTCTTGGACTCACCACTGCATCCCCAGTGCCAGCAGAATGCCTGATATGTAGTAGATGCTCAGTAAATGTTGGTGAAAGACTTAATAAATGAATGAACTAAAAGCTATCGATCACAATTAAGTACAGTTACAGGATGTCATGAAAAGCGAATGCGTTTAGCCCTACAAATAACATACAAAATCAAAAGGCATGTAGAGTTTGAATTTTTTCCTTGGCTTTATTAAATCTTTACCCTTTGTGTGTTAGTAGTCACCTGAACTTTCTGCTGCCTATATCTCTAGGTAAGAACATCAAGAGAAGCTCCATTCAGTCAAAAATCATTCACTCAATCACAGGCAGCTGGTCATGCAAAAGAGTTCCTGGGGAATTCCCCACAAATAGTTTTTTTGTTTTTTTTTTTAATTAAAAAACAACTACTTGGATTAGAGAGGAGAGGCCAAGAGATGGTTTAATTTATGCCTTGTACCCTGGCCCACAGCCTATTTTCATAGCTGGGCCAACACAGCAGTACATAAGTGAATTCTCAGAGTGGAGAAGGCTGCCTATGAAGACTGCTGTCCCGATGGAGGATACAGTTGGTAAATAGGACAAAGGATTGAGAAAGGAGAGATGGCTCCATTTCCTTGGGATACCTAGCTGGTGCTTGAAGAATCCAGGTTTTGTTCCTTTTCTCTCATGACCCTAAATGAAGTGTTTTTTGGCATACGCATTTAAGAGGAAGGTTCCAGCATGTCCCATTTACCACAGATATTTCAAGTTTATTTCAGCACCATTTACAGCAGCCAAAAAATATTTGGGGTTATGAATGGAGATAAATAAAGAATGGCCTATTATTTCACCAGGTTAGCTGAGAGTAGACACTGTAAAATGTATTTCAGAAGGTGAATATATTTCCCCCTATCAAACGTATACAATGAGGTACAATTACACTCAAAGGCAATTGGATTTGATTTTTGTAAATAATAACCTAGCATGTTCTTCATCATCCTTCAAGAGATTCACGTGGTTTGGTCTGGAGGCAAGATAGGTTTCTATTAATAGATAAATGAGTGATGGAAACTTTGATTCTAAGCAAATAATTGATTTGGAAACCTTGATACTTCTTTGATAGGATAAACCTGGTTTAAGTGTTAGAAGCCAGGATGTCCTATATCTATCTTGCCAGTAACATTCTGTATGACCTTAGAGAAGACACTTAGGTGCTCCGTGTCTCAGTTTCCTTATGTACAAAACAAAAATAACAACCACCCCAAGACTACCTATTATAGGTTGAGTTGTAACCTGAAAAATATGTGGTGAAGAGTTAATCTCTGGAACTGTGATATGACTTTATTTGCAAACAGGGTCTTTGAAAATGTAATCAAGTTCAGATGAGGTCATTACTGTGGGCCCTAATTGAATCTGACTGCTTCTCTTACAAGAAGAGGGAAATTTGGACATAGAGACACACAGAGAGCAGGCTGCATAAGCTACACAGACACCAGAAGCTAGGGAGACACGAGGAAGGATTTTTATCCAGAGTCTCAAAAGGAGGTTGGCCCAGCCAACAACCTGGCTTAGAATTTCTAGCCTCCAGAACTATGAGAATATAAATGTTTATTGTTTCAAGCCACCCAGTCTGTGATAATTTGTTACAGCAGTCCTAAAAAACGAATTCACTACCTAACTTATGTGGTATCATGAAGCTAAAAGTAATAATGAATGTTAAAAAATGTTCTTAGATCTATTACATTAGGATAAATTGCTGTAGAAAGATTGATTACTTCAACTTTCTATGTCTTAAAATATAACTAAAATGAACTTCTTTAAAGCAGACAGTGTTATGGAAAGGATAAATTTAAAACTCTGTTACAATACTTTTTATCACTAAAAAATATTTCATGACAAGATTTTAGCCTTCAAAAATATCTCAGTAGAACCCTGAAAAATCAGCAGTTAATAAATATTCTCGTTTTCTGTCTTCTTTCATTTTTTTGTATTTAAATAATTTCCCCCCCCTAAGTACATGAGTTTTTTTCCAAGGAAGCTTGAGTGTCTTATTCATTATACTTAGAGTGTTGGCTTTTGTACAGCCTACACAATAACCAGAAAATTAAAACATAGCAAAATAAAGAAACTTATGAGAAGTAGCCACAAAAATCCCTTAATAGGTCTGATTTGCCATTCACCACCCCAACAACCACAGAGGTGAAATACTATCAAATTGTAGTCATTTTGCAATATTCTTTGTTCATCCAAAAGAGTAATTAGTCCAAGCAACACATTCATCATGTCAAAAATTATATTATGCTTCAGAGAGAATTGTGGTGTATCTCCCCTTCTGTATATGTCTATGAGAGGAATTAATATTGTTATAGATACCTGTTAGTAGTTCCTCTTCATTTCTCAGGATTTTCTTGAACTTGAATTTTTCTGAGCTTGAATTTTTCTCATCAGGAGATGAGAGTTAAATGTATTAGACTAAAAACTCAGAAACTTTAGAGGTCATGCAGTTTAAATCTTCTCATTTTACAGATAAGGGAAGCAGAGCATAGCTGTTCAGTGACCTGTTGAAGGCTGCCCAGGGATTTGGTGACAGAATAGAATTCCAGTTGTCTGACTTTCTCCAGTCTGGTGCTCTTTCTTCTCTAAATCCACAGTGGTCATACAGACTTGGTATTAGTTCTTGGATCTCTAACATACTAGCTATGTGACCTTGGGTAAGTCTCTCAAATTTTCTGAACATGTCTTTTCGAGCTTATAAAATGGAAACAGAGAAACCAGTAAAAGCTGTAGTGCAGCTAAGAGAGAAATATCCAGGCCACAGAGTGTATCCAATCTGAGAAAACATCAACTTCCCTTCTCCCTTCCCCATGCCTCCTTAATAATGAATACTTTTCAGAGGTGGCTTTTGGGTGTTGCTTCCTTGACTCTAAGAGACTTGCAGAGGACCCTTCTTCCTGCACTTGTAGCTCCGGGGGCTGTTCCTAGCGTATAAGCACTTTCCTACTCTATTGCAGTTGCCTGATGATTCGACTATAGACCTTTGGTTGCAGGAACTGTTTCACATTCACTGTTATATTTTGACACTTAAGACAGTACTCAAGAAAACGTGCTTGTGAATGAATTGTTTAGTGCACACATTCTAGGGGGAGGGGTTTTGGGAGCACATATTTTTATGGAAGGAATTCCTTCTTTTTCCCAGCTGCTACCAATATAAAGTTTGGATCCACACATTTTATGAATAATTTTTTTTTTTCCTAGTGATTTTTAACCTTCATGATTATGTTTTGTTTAGGATACTGGTGCAATTACTTTGTTTTACCTGAGCTCGTACTGACTAAGGGTGGAGGGAGGTTAGGCAGCCTTGGGCAACCATAATTTCACCAGAAAAAATTCAATTTAGAATCATGTCTTTACTGACCATAAGCCACAGTGTGCTACATACTTGTAAATAAAGATTTCTGAAGTGAAAGAGGCAGTTGTAAAAGAGTTGAAAGTACTCCAAGGTTATTGTCAAATATCCTGGATCTGAGTCCATGATTCTGTGTTCTTATTCATAATGTGGAGATAACAATGTCCACCTCATAGAATGTTTGTGAAGGATCAATGAGAGAATGTTCATGGACATACTTTGTAAGTGGTAAAGTACTATGTGAATGAGAGGATGTGTAATTATGACTTTGATTACCGAACTAGAGAAGGACAGCTAATTCCTTTCTTACTTTAGTATCCAGGACTAGAAAATGAAGGAACTTGGTCATTTCATCCTGTTAGAAAGTAGGATGCCATTGACAGTGTTCTAGGGTTTGCCCAGCTACTGATGCTCAGTGACTGCTTAAAATGCTCCAGTTTGAGCTCAGGAAGCAGAATGATCTAAAAGAAACTAGGAAGAACAGGAACAAGAACAGGTACAAGCATTAACTCCTGGAAAATCTAGTGCTGATAGGGGAGATTTGAATGAATAGCAACACTTTTCCTCTTATCCTAGAGCTCTGTTCTAGCATGGTTTTCAGAGGATAAAAGTCTGAAATTCTCCAAGTACTTCTTTTCAGTGGATCTCTCATCTGCATGGTTCCTAAGCTGGGAGTCTAAGTCCACCCCAGGATACATATAGTTGAAGGTAAAAACACCAGTCACACTTATCTGAGAAATTCAACCTGATCTAGTGTTGTGTACAGGTTACCCTAAATCAAGCCAAGGTCCCTGTACTGCTCTTTGAAAGGACTTGTACTGATAGACCTAGGCAATGCTTCTTGGAGGCCATAACTATTTTCAGCTGCTGCTAAAACATACTGAGAGCGATATCATTTACCGACCATATAACAGTCATCAATATGGAATCTCTTCTTCTGTCTTTCACACTCTTCTTCCAAGAATACTTGAGGCTTTTTTTTTCTTTTTTAGCCTATTTTCCCTTCAAGGGTTCTTAAAGGGTTCTTATCTCTCCACATTTAACCTACTGCTGCAAGGTAGATTGTTTGTGGCTTAAAGAGACAGCTGTTATTATCAGCATGCACACTTGGCATAAAATGCTAAGGTTACCTGGCATATTTATCAAGGATACAGAACTTCCCATTAGTGAGCAGGCTACATAGTGTAGGTCCAGATGCACCTTATCTTTAAAAAAAGAGCTTTCCTTTGTCTCCATCCTACTTAGTTGCTCTCACAGTCTATGTAGGTAAAATCCCATCAGAACTGAAAAAAGAGAGAAATTCTTGCTAGGCTATTGCCTTTCTATATTTAGGCTTATATCTTCATATCTCTTGGAGAAGGCAATGGCACCCCACTCCAATACTCTTGCCTGGATAATCCCATGGATGGAGGAGCCTGGTTGGCTACAGTCCATGGGGTCGCTAAGAGTCGGACTCAACTAAGTGACTTCACTTTCACTTTTCACTTTCATGCATTGGAGAAGGAAATGGCAACCCATTCCAGGGTTCTTGCCTGGAGAATCCCAGGGGTGGGGGAGCCCGGTGGGCTGCCGTCTTTGGGGTCACATAGAGTTGGACACGACTGAAGTGACTTAGCAGCAGCAGCTTCATATCTCTATTGTTGAAGAATTTACATTAATCTTCTCTTTCATTTAAGCAGATATTTATAAACATCATTCTCTTCTGATCCTTGAAACAAATGCATCATTAGCAAACCAACATCCTCATCCAAGTAGCCAGAGGAGAGTTGTTAAAGTGTCCCTTCAAAAAACATCTACACCTTTTGCTGCCCAGTATCCTAGAAATCTTGTGTCCTTTGTATCTGTTGAGAAATATTCATTGGGTGGATGTTGTCAGGGTGAGGTGGGAAGCACGGAGAGTAATTTGCCCATGAGTAGAGTTATAGGGATAACTATGGTTGTTCTGCTCTCTGTAGAATGACACCTTGGAGAAGGTTCAAAAATCCCATCTCTTGCCAGTGACTGTAGCTCCCTGCCATGGGCGTAGAAAATGGAAGATGCCATGAGACATGAGGAAATCATTCCACTGAGACAATTGCTGCTGACTTTTCCTCTTGACTTAACAATGTTTGTTATCTCTCTTAAGTTCTCTTTCATTCTTTAGAGGACTTGAAAGTTCAAGGAATGTTTCTAATATATTAAACTAATGATTTTTATTATTCACTTTTTATGAAGGCTTGTAGAATATTTTAGAACCAAAAGAAAACCTGTAGATTGTTATTTCTCTTTGTTTTTCATTTTTATGTATAATCAGGTAGGTTTCATGATTGACTATATAAAAGCTTATCTCTCCATATATTTGACTGATCATTATGTAGAGTTTTCTTTTAAAGTTACAGATTTCTTTTAAATCTACAGATGTAGATTTCAGCAAAATTTTTTGATTCACCAATTTAATGATTTCAGTTATGACTTAATATTTGAGTAATGTCACTACTCTACGAATCTTCCATAATTATAATTCAATTTGTCAAAATTTACTTAATAGCCATGTGCCTAAGCATAAGGGAAACACTCGGTCTGTTTAGCAAACCTTCTGTTGGAGCAGGAATACAAGAAGTCTGTAGCTGTTGATTACTGTTTTAGTGTGGTTAGGATATGCCATATGATGCAAGATGGCTCCTGCCAACTAAGTCAGCAAAGGATTTTGTTTAGCAGAATTCTGTTTAATAAGAAAGAGTTTTGATAAATAGTCTTGTCTCAGATGGTTTAAACTATTGATTTACCAATACTGCTCCTATCTCGACCCAAGGGGACGTTGTTGATGCCACTTAGAATATTACAAACTCTCTGCCATATGCATGTTGTCTTGCCCATGCTTCAACCCTATCACCTTTCAGCAGATTGCTTTAGACAAGAGATCTCATGGGCAAGGAATCTGCAATGCATATAAGCTTACTTGCTGATTTAATACAAGAGAGTCCTAGATGTTGACCTTGTCTTGAGTTATTCTAACTTGGCAGGGCTGTAACACTGCAAAGACCTGCAAATCCCTTTTTAACAAGGCTACCTGAACCAAATGGCCCCAGTCCAAATACATGAAAATTTAAAGATGTCCAAGAGATCAGTGGCATACAGTATTAAAGAGCAGGAAGACTGACACTGCATTTAACTCAGTCTACTTGTTTATCCAGTCAAGGATTCTGTCTCCAAGCATAATAGCTGCTCTGTTATCACTTTATAAATTGCTGTGCATATTATTTCAATAATGAACTGGGAGAAGACATTCTGTTTGCAGATATTAAAGGCACAAAATGCCCTACTACAATCCCCAGATGTTCAACTATTTGAAAGAAATTATTTCTCCTCTAAGCAGTTGTATATTTAATTTTTCCAAAAACAGCCGGTAGAACAGATACTATAATGTCCATAGAGCCCATGGTCCTTGAAGTTCCCACAGGTATTGCAGGCCAACCAGAGTGGTTCTCAAGGCAAGAGGCAGGCCAAGAATAGGATGCAGGTGCTCACAATTCTGCTTATGAGTGCTTTCTTTCACAGGAAAAAAAATCCTATCATTTTCCAGGATGAGAGAGAAATTGGCAATACCTATCAACTTGGCACTAAGTAAGCCTAATTTGGCAAGATTTACAGTATACCTATTGCAGAAATGATCATATGTGCACATCATGTACTGTGTCTAAAAGGGCAGCCTAATGCATTCTTTGCTACTCTAATGATGGTGTATTGAGCGCAAGTGCTCTGTGAGTTTTGCATGGAGAGTTTTCCCTTGGCAAACACTTCTACAATATGTGTTGAAACATAGCAGTTTTCAAAAGGAAAGCAAGCACACAAATATTATATCTGTATCTTTCTATCTATCTATCTGTCTATCTCTTCCTGTACCAGGGCATGTGAATTTAAACACTCTATAGCTCTATTGTGTGTAGTGTTTTTCAGCATGGTCTAGACCGAACACTCCTGGTAAGAAGCAAAGTAAAAACAAACGTGTGTAAATAAAGGACTAAGGGAAGGCAGAAACAAGGTTTTTAGGAAAAGAAATATGAGGCTTGGGTCATAAGCAGTGGTAAGCACCTACTGCGGATGCTCTGGTAAAGTATCTTTCTTTAACTGAGCTCCAGTTTCCTCATTGTAACATGATCAAGTTTGAGTAGGTGATTTCTTAGTCTAGTAGGTATATGGTTAGCCTGATATTGTTGTTTAGCCATTGAATAATGTCTGACTTTTTTGTGGACCCCGTGGACTGTAGCCCGATAGGCTCCTCTGTCCATGGGATTCTCCAGGCAGGAATACTGGAGTGGGGTACCATTTCTTTCTCCACGGATTTTTCTGACCCAGGGATCAAAACCACATCTCCTGTGCTTCCTGCATTGGCAGGAGGACAATTTACCACTGAGCCGCCCCGGAAGCCCACAGTTTCTATAGTAAGTATGGTTAAACCAGAACAAACATACAGACAAACCATTAAGTTTATAATTCTGCACTCGTGTGTTGCCCATCCGCTGGAATTCTCAAACTTAAATATGCCCATGTTATGAAGAAGGAATAGAGACAGGTAATTGTGGGTTTCTAAAGGAGTTTTCCTGTGGAAAAGTGTTCAGGGCAGTATTGATGGTTGTGTGCAAATGAGGAAGGGAACGTGCTTTCATTCTGGGTTGGCAGGCACCCCACCAAAAATGAAATAAAGGAGTAACTGATTCACAGAATAATCTGGATGCTAGAGAATGCAAGCAGGAAACAATGTAAATTTCCCTTCAAATTCATCTTCAGTTCCTTCAGTCACCCTCTGTGGATTAGTTCTTTTCCTGCCCCTGGATGAACCCATAGACAGGTCTTGCCCCTTAGACGATAAACAACCAGTCCCTTGTTTGGGGATTAAAACCTCAGTCTGATCTAATAATCACACAACTCCAGTCCAGAATATTAATCAAGACTTCACATGCCTATCCAGATGAGTCTTCTTTCTCCCCCCACCCCCAATTTGGGCCTGACCAAGAATCCAGGGAAAGGTCAGGGTCATTTCTTCACCACTTCCTGTGACTTTTGACCCCTCTGGCTTTGGAGGAGATGATGAGGGAAGTAATAGGGAATGACAGAGTCTTATCTGCCTGGTACCACTGTGGTGATACCAACTGGATACAGCAAGGTCCAAAAGATGAGTCTGTCTTTTGAACAATTTTTGTGGATATCTAGGGGATCCATTGCCTCTTTTCCAACTGGGCACAATTCTCCACTCATGTGTTTCTTACAACTCAGTCACCTGGAGAGATAGAAACAAGACTGACAGACAGAGATGGAGTTAGGTTTAGAACTAGGGTTAGGGTTAGGGTTAGGTGAGAAAAAAGAAACTGAATCTGCCCCTGACTGTGTCCTCAATATCTCAACCTGAAGGAGGCCTCATCTAAGGGACGGAGCATTGCTTTTAATTGTGGTAAGAACATTTAACATGAGATTGACCTTTAAAATTTTTAAATGCCCAATGCAGTAAAGAATCCACCTGCAATGTGGGAGACCTGGGTTTGTTCCCTGGGTTGGGAAGATCCCCTGGGGAAGGGAAAGGTTACCCACTCCAGTATTCTGGCCTGGAGAATTCCATGGACTGTATAGTCCATGGGGTCACAGAGAGTCAGACACAATTCAGTGACTTTCACTTCACTTCACCTTAAGAAGGGGAAGAACACTATTCTGTGAAGCCCCAGTGGTTACCGAAGAAGCACATAAGGAATTCTGGGAGATACACATTTGTAAGAAAGATTTTGAAAAGAGATCAGGTGGTCCTTTATCCCCATGTCATCTGCTGTGATGACTTGGAAATGAGTAGTTACAATGAGACAGCACATTGTTTGAATGCCTTGGAAAGGGAACATTTCTAATAATAACACTAGGACTAATGAGTTTCACGTTAATTAATAAATGTGACAGTAGTTGAATCTTATTCAAATAGCATGAATACAAACAAAAACATGCCCAGGCTTGCTTGTCACACTGCTGCACTGAATGCTACAGTCTGTTAAATAGCTGGGCCCGGGCCAACATAATACCTGGAGTGCTTCATGGAATAATACTCAGTAGTTCACCAGTCAGCATCTGAGAAAAAGTGAGCTATTCTTTTATGGCTTGAAGTACAAGTAGTGAAGTACAGGCTAGATGTCTATATTTGTGAAAGAAATGCTTCTTCTGTATTTTCCATGTAACTATGAAGCTTCCATTACTGATTTTTCCTCCCCCCAACAACATATTACTAATGTTGGGATCCTGAGATTTTCCTCAACAAGTCAGTGAGTTCCTTCCAGACTAATCTCAAGGAGCAGGGTAGGTCCCCAGATACCTGTTATAGAACTCTGATATATTCTGTAATCCTCTATGGATACCTGGGCTTTGCTTGGACATGCATGGTTTGCTATTACATCAGTATATGTGTATGACCTGTGCCAGCAACTTTATGTCTGCCAACTTTTGCAAGGGTTTTTTCAACAACTGGGTGGGACTCAGTGAATAGAATTATAACATCTAAATCATATTTTGTTTTCAGTATATATTGCCTCGACCTGCAGAATTTTGCCTCTGTATTACCAGAGAATTCTATGGATCCCTCCAACCTAAGGTGCCTAAGAGTAGAGTTTCTCAATCACGGCAGTGCTGATGTTTTGAGCAGGATGATTCTTGCTGTTGGGAGAGGCTCTTAGCATCCCTGGCCTCTATTCTCCAGATGCCAGCACAACTCCTCCAAGTTATGACGGCCAAACATGTTTTCAGAAATGGCCAGATGCTTCCTGGGGAGCTGAATCATCCCCTCCTCCCATTTGGGGACCACTGCCACAGAAAGAATCCTCTCTCCCTTTCTAGGCCCAAGCCTAGAAAATGCCTTGAATATGACTCACATATGGTAGCAAATCTGGAAATAACCCCAGGGGCCTTTCTAGAGTCCAATTTTAAGCTGACATGTGAGTGTTGCCAGTTTTCAGAAAGAATGCTCTTTAACAGTTGCATTGAGATAGAAAATACGGTTTTAAGTAGACAATGGTGGTTTTAAAAGAGCAGGTGCATTTTAATACGATGCTTCTATTTTATAATGATATGTGTGAATTGAAAGTGAAAGTGTTGGTCACTCAGTTGTGTCCAGCTCTTTGCAGCCCCATGGACTGTAACTCACCAGGCTCCTCTGTACATGGAATTCTCCAGACAAGAATACTGGAGTGGGTTGTCATTCCCTTCTCCAGGGGATCTTCCCAACCCAGGGATTGAACTCATGTCTCCTTCATTGCAGGCAAATTCTTTACCATCTGAGCCACCAAAGAAGCCCTTTTCCAGTGATAACAACTCTAATAATGCTATTAATGCTAATAGTTTAATGACTCATATATCACTATTAGTAAAACTGCCCAGTAAGATGCGTTAAGTCAATCTTTTTATAATGAAAAATGTGAAAAAATGCATAGAATAAAATAGTTGTACTTGGGATTTTGTTCAAGGGTGAAAACCTAATTTAACAGTTATAGGAATAGAGATAAGTGATATGCAGAGAGAGAAAAAAGCAACAGGAAAAATTTAATAGTTACAGAAATAGAGAGATAATAGGCAGAGAAAGAGAAGAGAAGGGCAAAGTGATCCAAAATAAATAATTTCAACAGAAAATGGTCTCAGTACTCCAAGTGAGAACCATTGAGCACAGCTGAGAATGTAGTTTTAAACCACCTTCTTTTTGAGGAAGAACATTTAGTGAGTGTCTGTAAATGCATTGCCTATGATGTCTAACTTGTGAATCCCTTCCCAAAGCCTGGAGCATTTAGAGCTGCCTTTTAAAAATTATTTTCTCAGAATAATGGTAAGTGAAGAAACTGGCATGCTGATGATCAGAAATCCTACGAACACAAAGAATAAAATGGAAAATACATCAAAATGATGAGAGTGTTCTGATTGCTTTCCTGTCTCACCCTCAAAAGCAGTATGAATCTACCCAAGCTCTGCGGTGATCATTTAACCACTGTGAAATTTTTAGTCATAATGGTTTGTAGGAAATACCGTTAATGTTTTTAGAGACAAGGAATATGTTTAATTAAAAAAAAAAACAAAAAACCCAAACTTACCATCTTAGCCAAAAGAAGCTGCTTTTCTTTAATACAGGAAATTAAAATTTTTTTGCCAAATCATGCTTGTAGGTTGAATCGTTTATTTTCCTCTGAAGCATTTCTGAAAATATTTGCCTTTCTAATAATAGTTAATTAACTTGAATGCGCTCTTGTTACGGCTGTGTCTTGGCCTCTGCATAAATTTTTAGAGGGCTGTCTTCTTAGTGTCCCCAGAATTTATCCGACAGCCATAAAGTTATTAGGATTAGGAGAATTGCTTACATAATGTGAATAAAAATACTTCACGAGCTGATATTATAAATCATTGTTCTCCAATTCTCCCATTTAAAAATGATTCAAGAAGCTGGTATTTTATTTGCACATGAAGATTTTATTCAGATATATTCTAATGCTATAGGACTAGGAAGTTGAAAATCTTGAAGCTCACTTTCAAGCAAGGAGTGTGGTTTGATGTGAAAAGGCATTAAATTTATCATGGGTCATGGGACATGAATGTAAGTGCCATCTCTTCCATGTATTTGCTGAGGATGGTAGAAAGGACACTGCCATGTTGTACAACTCTAGGAATATTTCCCCCATTTGAGTCTTTACAAAAACCCTGTCCCATGAGGTATTTGGGAGAAATATCAATAACCTCAGATATGCAGATGACACCACCCTTATGGCAGAAAATGAAGGAGAACTAAAGAGCCTCTTGATGAAAGTGAAAGAGAAGAATGAAAAAGTTGGCTTAAAGCTCAACATTCAGAAAACTAAGATCATGGCATCCAGTCCCTTCACTCATGGAAAATAGATGGGGAAAAGGTGGAAATAGTGACAGACTTTATCTTCTTGGGCTCCAAAATCACTGCAGATGGTAACTGCAGCCATGAAATTAAAAGACGCTTGCTCCTTGGAAGAAAAGATATGACCAACCTAGACAGCAGGGACGTTACTTTGCCAACGAAGGTCTGTCTAGTCAAGGTTATGGTTTCTCCAGTGGTCATGTATGGATGTGAGAGTTGGACCATAAAGAAAGCTGAGTGCCAAAGAATTGATGCTTTTGAACTGTGGTGTTGGAGAAGGCCCTTGAGAGTCCCTTGGGCTGCAAGGACATCCAACCAGTCCATCCTAAAGGAAATCAGTCCTGAATATTCATTGGAAGGACTGATGTTGATGCGGAAACTCCAATACTTTGGTCACCTGATGTGAAGAACTGACTCATTTGAAAAGACCCCAGTGCTGGGCAAGATTGAAGTCAGGAGGAGAAGGGGACAACAGAGGATGAGATGGTTGGAAGGCATCACCACCTTGATGGACATGAGTTTGAGCAAGCTGCTGGAGTTGGTGATGGACAGGGAGGCTGGAATGCTATAGTCCATGGGGTCTCAAAGAGCCAGACACGACTGAGTGACTGACCTGATGAGGTATTTGAATGAACAGTACTCATTCTCTGAGACTTTGAATCAGGCTAGTTTTTCCAGGCCTCCCTGGGGATTCTTGATATAGAATATAGTCTGCACATCAATTGTATAATTTTGTTTTTGTAACCTTTTATTTTGATATCATTTTAAACTTATAAGAAAGCTACAAATATAGTGGAAAACACTCATAAATATTCCTCGCTCAGATATCCTAGTTATTGACATTTTATCAAATTTGCTTTGTCATAGTCTATCTTCTTTTCTTCCCCTACATCTCCATAAACATGTATTCCATTTTTTTGTCTGAATCATTTGAGAGTAGATTGAAACATGATGGCTTTTACCACCAAATATCTTAGTATATATTAGTTAAAAGAAATAATTCTCTTATATAATTTCAGTATAATTGTGGAAATCATAACAGTAAAATTTATAAAATATTAATATCTAATTTGTAGATTATTAAAATTTCAGCCATTGTCTTATTAAATAATTTTACAGAGAAAAAAATTGTGGACAGAATTCCATCATGAATTGCATCTAGTTACTATGTCTTGTCCACTTTACTCTGGAATAGTTTCTTGGTTTTTGTGACCTTGGCATATTTTTTGATGATGGACAGCTATTCTGACCAGTGTGAGGTGACACCTCCTTATAGTTTTGATTTTCATTTTTCTAATAATTAGTGATGTGGAGCATCTTTTCATTTTCTAAATGTTTTAAAATTTGTATATCTAGTTATCAGATTTGCTAAATAAAATATATTTACTCTTTCTGAAAAATGCAGCATCAGAATTACAAATAAAGGTATCAAGATAAAGCTTTAGCATGACTAAAAATTAGCGAAAAGAAGCCCCCCGATCTGGCTGGATTTATTGTTACTGCACATATCTGAGTTTTCTCTTGATTGTACAGTGATGTTTCCCACGTGGAAACAGGCCCCAAGGAAAGACCTTTGGTGCAGGTAACCAATTTAGAAGGTTACCCTAAAAAGTACAAGGGAGAGAGCAGGGAAATTGAGACAAGAAGTGGAGAAAAGCCAAAAAAATGTGTGTTTTTGATTAGCCTAGCACGGTGGACAAGTGAGCCTCAGTCCACCTTGGAGGAATATCTTTAAGAAGCCAGCTTTTGCCTTTATACATGATCATGATGAAGTTGTTTCTCTTTAATATGTAGTTCAATTACAGGAAATTAATTTTCTATGCTGGAAGCATATTTGAAGGTTGATTAGTTTATTTTCCTCTGAAGCATTTTGGAAACTATTTCTCCTTTCTTATAATAGCTGATTAACCTGAATGCATTCTCATTAGTGCCCTTCATTAGTCTGGTCCACATCTAAGAATTGTTTCACAGTGAGATGGGGAAGCTGGGGGAATTTATTCATCAATTTTGACTCTCTCTTTGGTTGGTGATTGTTTGGGAGAGTATTAAATTCCCCATTGTTTGGGACTGTTCTGTGTACTGTCTGAGCAAGGTCCCATAACACTAGAGCAAGATCTCACTAGAGAAGCAGGAAGTTACAAGCCTTTGAGTTGACATTCCCCCTGCCCGCCCCCCACCCACTGTTTATAATCAGGTTTGTTGTATCATGTCTTATATCCAGGGTATATATCCAAATAAGCTAAATGCATTTTACATCCCAAATTGTTATATTTTTCCTTAATGATGAAATTTAAAGTAAGTATAAAACTGAAGCGTTATTTACAGGTTTTTAAGTACTTTAAAAACATTTAAGTGACAAGACAAAATACAAGTTTTCCTAAATTCACATCAAAATATTAAATACAAACATTTACAAATGAAATTAGAACATTCCCTAATACCATATACAAAAATAAACTCAAGATGGATCAAAGACCTGAATGTAAGGGCAAGCACTAAAAACTCTTAGAGGAAAACATAGAATGCTCTTTGACATAAGTTATAGCAATATATTTTTTGACCCACCTCCTAGCGTAATGAAAATTAAAACAAAAATAAATGGAACCTAATTAAACTTAAACATTTTTCACACAGCAAAGAAACCATAAACAAGACAAAAAGACACCCCTCAGAATAGGACAATATTTGTAAATGAGGTAACCAGCAAAAGATTAATCTCTAAAATATATAAGCAGCTCATGTAGCTCAATATCAAATAACCAAACAACCTAGTCAAAAAATGGGAGGAAGATCTAAATAGACATTTCTCCAAAGAAGACATACGGATGGCCAATAAACACATGAAAAGATACTCAATATCGCTAATTACTAGAGAAATGCAAATCAAAATTACCATGAGTGATCACTTCACACTGGTCAGAATGCCATCATCAAAAAATCTACGAACAATAAATGCTGGAGAGAGTGGGGAGAAAAGCGAACCCTCTTACACTGTTGGCGGAAATGTAAATTGGTACAGCCACTATAGGGAATAGTGTGGAGGTTCCCCCCCAAAATAAAAATAGAACTACCACGCTCCGCTGCTGCCAAGTTGCTTCAGTTGTGTCCAACTCTTTGTAACCATATGGACGGCAGCCTGCCAGGTTCCTCTGTCCACGGGCTTCTCCAGGCAAGAATACTGGAGTGAATTGCCATTTCCTCCTGCAGGAGAGCTACAGTATGACCCAGTAATCCGAATCCTGGGCATATACCAGGAGAAAACCATAATGTAGAAGATATACGAACCGCAATGTTCACAGCAGTACTATATAGAATAGCCAGGACATGGAGACAATCTAAATGTCCATCAGCAGAGGATAAAGAAGACCTGGTACACACGTACAATGGGATATTACACTCAGCTGTAAAGAAGAACTGGAGAAAGAAATGGCAACCCACTCCAGTGTTCTCGCCTGGAGAATCCCAGGGACGGGGGAGCCTGGTGGGCTGCTGTCTATGGGGTCACACAGAGTTGGACAAAGTAAATATTGTAAAGCAAATACAATAAAAGTTAATTTAAAAAAGAAAACTTAGCAAAGGTAAAATCAATGTATTTCTATATTTTAAAAACAAAATCAAGGAATAAAATTATGTAATATTTTTACAGTAATGTAAAGATGTGTCAAATACAAGGAGTAAATCTGTCAAAAGATCATCAAAAAATTCTACACAGAGAACTATAAAAGATTATTGATATGTTTTAAAATAACAGCTGTTGTCTGTTGTGAATGATGCTGCTATGAACTAGGTGTACAAATATCTGTTCAAGTCCCTACTTTCAGTTCTTTGGGGCATAGACCCAAGAGGTGGAATCTTGGGATCATATAGTAATTCTGTTTTTATTTTTTTGAGGAGCATTCATTCTGTTTTCCATAGTGAATGCACCATTTTGCTTTCCACAGAGATTGCAGAGGGGTTCCACTTTCTCCACATTGTCATCAACGCTTGTTATTTTCTGTTGGAAACTAGCAATTTTAAATATGATGCAGAAAGAAAGCTTTACTGAATAGATGAAATTTGAGTAAAAACTAAGAAAGTGAAGGTATGTGCCGTATAGTTCTCTGGGAAGAATAGGTAAATGATATGAAGAGAGAAGAGAAAGAGGCACAGAAATGAAGAGTTATGTAAACTAAGAATAGAGGAGAAAAAGATGGTGATTGCCAGATATAAAGTCAGTAGTAATGATTGTCTATTGATTCATCATCATGGAGATCATGGGTGGCCTTGACAACATCTATTTCAGAGCAGCATGAGCACAGAGTCCGTTAGAGTGGATGTGCCCACACGGAAAGCACTGAGGATGTATTTTTAAGAAGTTTGGTTGTAAAAAGGGAGACAGTGATAGTGAGATTGTTGGGGGAGAAGGGCAGCTGAAGAGCTGTGTGTTTTTTTCAAGGCAGCAATGCCTTGAGCGTGTATAACTGTTGATGATAAGAAGGAAATATAGAGAGAGAGAGGTTGTGGCCAACCATATTGGAAAATGAGAAGTCAATGAGGTAAATAGGTTTCTGGGATGAGGGGAGACATTGGGATCCAGGTAAGCCTTTAATGGAAAGTAGTAGAAGAGAAATTGGGAGTGGTTGAAGGGAACCTACATAGCAGACTTTTGACGGTTCTTTTGATGATGACATCTGTTTCATTGTGAGGTAGGGTGAGCTCACCATCTCAGACTGATAGTAGAGATGGTGGGATTGAATATTTAAGATGAGGAGACAAAATGTTTGTGAATTTCTTTTGAGGACTTGACTAATAATGAAAGTATTTTTTGTGAGCAACATTGAGAATACATTTGAGATCAGATATAAATATATATTTATGAAAGAAAGTGTTAGTTGCTCAGTCATGTCCAACTCTTTGTGGGCCCATAGACTGTAGCCTGCCAGAATCCTCTTTCCATGGGATTTCCCAGGCAAGAATATGGAGTGGGTTGTCATTTCCTTCTCCAAGGGATCTTCCTGACCCAGGGATTGAACCTGAGACTCCCACATTGTGGGCAGATTCTTTACTGTCTGAGCCATCAGGGATGGTAATTATTTAATACAGGATTATTTTTATAGGAAAATCATACTTCAATTAATCACTTCTATGTACTCAATCACGTTCAAAGGAAGTGTGCTTCATGCATCCCTAGCTTGAATTAGGAACTTCTGTTTCTAATGTCAGCTACCTGAATTGAAGACAAAATGTCCAGAAGTAAAGAATCTGATTCAGTAGGCTTGATTTGTTTAAACCCTGTCAGGAAAAAGTATGGGAATGTGAACTTATGTGAAGCACAAATGTGAACTTAAGAGAAGGAAGAGTACTGAAATTCATAATAAACCATTCAAAATGTAAATGAGTATTTACCAGTTTAGAAATGACACTTTGGAAATACCTCAGTTCTCTGCACTGCTGTAGGAATTTCTCAGTGAAAGAATGAACCAGCAATTACAAACTTTACAGATGAGGAATGCACATGTCCCCTGCCTGGTATCTGTTGCAATTGCCCTTTATTCAATCACCCACAGCTGGAGTAATTGGATCTTTAGGTACAGGTTAATGGGATAATTAGGCAAACACGATCAAACTTGTATACGATGAGGAAATGGATGGCTGCTGTCTCCCAGCCTCCTGTTGTACACTGTGCTTCTGCAACCTGTTCTTCATTTCTATGGGCAATAAAGTAGGAGATGGATTAGCTGCAAGTGATTTCGTCTGTCTGTAAGGGGAAGTGTGGTTTGATTTAAATGATTTTTTTTTTAAGAGGCAGCTACTGGAATAACTAGCTAGAGACGAAATGGATGAGGTATGCTTGCTTCATAAGCCAATGTAATTTGGCCCTAGTATCTCACAGAATCCTTTGCATGCCATTTTCTTCCTAGTATATTAATAAGATACTCATCAGTAGAGTGTTTTTATGGTCATAGGCCTTATAGAGAAAATAGAAAATGGTATGATTTCATGGAGGAACGTAACGGGAAGCATATACCCAGCAGTGATCTCCCAAACAGACTAAAGCCAGCATAATAGGAAAGGTCTACGACATTGTCTTCTGAAAACGAATGTGATTTGATCTATTTTTTCATGGTTATTTCTGCAAGTTCTCACTGGTTAGTTCTCTTGTGTTATGGGACAGCTTGGGAAATTTGATGACTGACTTCCAGAGATAGACCTACTTTAGAAGCACAAATATCGTTCAAGGAATAAGGACCTTGCATCAATGAGCATAATATGCTTCTGCTGTTGACCCTCACCCTCTCCTTCCTTGTTTCACAAGCCCACTGCGAGAATTATTAAGTGACTTGTATCCAAATGACCACAATGGATTGTACTGCTATGTAAACTGGCTGATGCTCTTCTACCTTTTTCATAGATTTTCTTGTCAGATTAACTTGCTGAGTGCTCATGTATGGGACTATAATATGGAAGAGAGAGGAAAGTCTGATAATTCTAACAAACTCTGTTAAGGAAGGTGCTGAGATATAGATATCAAGCTTAGACTCACGTTCTGGAGCAAGCATTTGGGCGATAAATTTGGCACCACATACAACTTCCATGTCTGCCTCTGCCTAGGGTCCATCTCACTTTTGCAAACATATAGTGAATTCAAATGACAACATTTTATTTTTTTTTAATAGTATTTTCATTTTAGGACAGTTTTAGGCTTACAGAATTATTATGAAGACAGTACAGTGAGTTCTCATATACTCATACTCTTTCCCCTATTAACATCTTATATAACGCTATTATATACATAACAGCGTAACTGTTACAATTGATGAGTCAATATTTATATGCTAAATATTAACTAAAGCATGTAATTTATTCAGATTTCTGCAGGTTTTTTCCTGTGTGTGTGTTTTTTTTTTTCCCTTCTGTTTTTGTTGCTTTGTCTTTTCTATTCTAGGATCCCATCTAGGGTACCACACTGCATTTAGTTGACAAGTTTTTTTTTTTTTAATTAATTAATTTTTTAATTGAAGAATAATTGCTTTACAGAATTTGGTTGTTTCCTGTCAAACCTCAACATGAATCAGCCATAAGTATACATATGTTCTGTCCCTTTTGAACCTCCCTCCTAATCTCCCTCCCCATCTCACCCATCTAGGTTGATACAGAGCTCCTGTTTGTGTTTCCTGAGACATATAGCAAATTCCCGTTGGCTATCCATTTTACACATGGTAATGTAAGCTTCCATGTTACTTTCTCCATATATCTCACCCTCTCTCCCCTCTCCCCATGTCCATAAGTCTTTTCTCTATGTTTGTTTCTCCATCACTGCCCTGCAAATAAATTCTTCAGTACCATTTTTCTGGATTCTGTATATATGTGTTAGTATGCCAGATTAATCTTTCTCTTTCTGACTTCACCGGTATAATTTTTTTTAGGCTTCTTTTGGTTGTGACAGTTTCTCAGACTTTTCCTGCTTTTAATTAACCTTGACAGTTTTGTGGAGAGCTGGTCAAGTACTTTGTAGGGTGTCTCTCAATTGGATGTTGTCTGATGTTTTTCTTATGATTAAACTGCAGTTATGGGTTTTGGGGAAGAAATCCACAGAGATGAAGTGCCGCTCTTACCACATCATATCAAGGGTTCACACTCTCAATATTACTTGTCACCATTGATGTTGACTTTGATCACCTGACTTGAAGTAGTGTTTTTTGAATTCTCTACTATAAAGTCACTTTCCCTGCCTCCCTTTCCATAATGTGCTCTTTGGAAAAAGTCACCATGTACAGTTCACATTTAAAGAGTGGGGAGTTATGTTTGATCTTTTTAGAATGAAAGAGCTACATAAATTATTTCTGCACGGGAATATTTTTCTGTTCTTTGCCATTTATTTATTCAATAATTAATCAAATCAATATTTATTTTATATTTTGAGTTAAAAGTCCAATACTACCTGATTTTCTTGATCCAATTGTTCTAGGTTGGGCCCTTGGGAGTTCTTTCCATCAGTTCCTGTGTTCCTTTGATGCATTCCCATTATTGTGGAGACTTTTATATTTGTTAGTTTGTTTTTAGCACTTTCTAACATTCTGACACTCCATGTGATTGATGCTCCTTGTGTCTTTCCTTCTCCAGTCTTAGAAACAGCTATTTCTCCAAGGAACCTTTTATTAGAGAACGGTACTAGAAACATAGATTTGGGCCCTAGGTGTGCTTGTCGGTACTGGGCTGTCATTGCTTCCAGGCCTTCTTGGCTGTCAGAGGGAAATATATGTATGTATATTTATTAGAGGTGTGTGCGTATGGTCACACATACATATACACATATGTGCATATATACACTTACGCATGGGTGCATGCTAAGTTGCTTCAGTCTTGTCCAACTCCGTGCAGCTCTATGGACTGCAGCCTGCAGGCTCCTCTGTCCATGGGATTCTCCAGGCAAGAATACTGCAATGGGTTTCCATTTCCTCCTCCAGGGGATGTTCTCAACCCAGGGATCAGGATCAAATCTACCTGAATGGGCAAGCGGGTTCTTTACCACTGGCGCCACTGGAAAGCTCATATACATTTGTATGGGTATATATATACATTTCTCTAAATATTTCTATATGTAACCATCTGTGTCTGAGATCATACTGATGTCTTAAACTCTAATCCATTACACCACATGGATCACTATAATTCTTCCTCTTTCTTATTTGTAGCCTTCTACTCTAATAGTAAGAAACCTGACTCCCATCATCTGCCATCTATTTACTTGAGCTGTTCAATTGCAGTGTATATATGTAACAATATCAGAATTGTTAACCTGTCTTCCAGTTAGAAAAACTTCATCACCTAGAATACAATGCTTATGTACAGTTCCTTTGCCTTAATTCTTATAGACTCAATTCATTTCTAAAGTTACTTAGGGTAGCACCTTATTCTCACCCTTTTCTATTTCTGTTTAACATTGAGTATCAGAGTAATCAATACTGTATTAAGAGGATTGTTCTAAGCTTAATACCAAAAGCTTTCAGAAGTTCCTCTCCTTGGATTAGATGCTTATACTTCATTGTGATCACTCTATGCCCATCTCAAATCTCCTTCATCGTTGCTTTCTGGCTATTCAGTAGCCAGTAATATTTGGGTATAGATAGAAAGGGTCGTATCTCACCTTAGGTTATTCCCATGATCACATTGACTTTGCTGCTGCTAAGTCACTTCAGTTGTGCCTGACTCTGTGCGACCGCATAGACGGCAGCCCACCAGGCTCCTCCGTCCCTGGGATTCTCCAGGCAAGAACACTGGAGTGGGTTGCCATTTACTTCTCCAATGCATGAAAGTGAAAAGTAGAAGTGAAGTCGTTCAGTCATGTCCGACCCTTAGCATGGACTGCAGCCTACCAGCCTCCTCCGTCCGTGGGATTTTCCAGGCAAGAGTACTGGAGTGGGGTGCCATTGTGACTTTGGACAGTCCTAAAATGGCAGATCTCAAGTCAGAGGGAAAGAATACATTTCAGAATGAGCAAAAACTACTGTTACCTCGTCTAGAGTGTTTGCTGGGTTTTTAGCTTTGTTCCCTTTTTTCCCTAGACTTAGTCTTCACAAACTCTCTAATGTCTAGTTTTTGACAACCTAGGACTAATACTAAGCATAAACATTTGAAAAAACTATAAATTGAATAAAATGTGCAGGTCGAAAATTCTTGTTTCCTTCTCAGAGGTCGTATCTACAATCATAGATATGACCAAACCATGGGAATGGCTGGGATAAAGCTTCTAGGTCAGTCAGTGTGTAAGAAGTATAAGAAGAAATGTTATTAATATGATTTGGTGAAGCTAAAACTGAATCAACACAAGCAGGGATACTTCAGATAAATCCTTGGATTTCCACTCAACTTTAATGTCTGTATTTTAGTCAAACCAGAGTAATAATATTTGTACCCATGATTCATCAATTAAAATATAGAACTGGAGGATTGCAAGATGGCAGAGGAGCAGGTGGATGTGGAGTACATCTCTCCCCACGGATACATCAGAAATACACCTTCAGACACAGAAGTGCATGCAGAACATCAGCTGAGAGCAGACAGGAGTACCTGACCAGCAGAAAAGAATATATAGACCCACGCAAAACTCAGTAGGACAAAGGAACTAGGGGGGAAAATGGGAATGTTAGTAGGACTGGACCCGCCCTTGGTGGGTGGGGGAACTGAAGCAGGGGTCTGATCACCACATCAGGGCAATTGTCTGAGTCAGAGGAGAAACACTGAAGGCTGAGAGGGAAACAGCTGATCGTGGCAGCTGAAATGGAATGAGAATCAGACAGTCCTTGCAGCAACAATACATACCCTAGAGGGAGCAGTGGCTGGGAGCTGGAGTTTAGGGATTGTGCAGCAATCCCAGGGTGATGGCTCCTGTTGACTGTGGAGAGACGGATTGAGGGGATGTGAGGGAGGAGACTGTGGTGGGAAATGCCTGTGGAGGAAAGCGGGCAGCCATGGAAGCAAGGGGATCCTGCTGAGTCATACGTAGGGTGTGGAGCCATCACCATAGCCTCTCTCTCCACACACCAGCATCGGCAGCTGAATGATAGAGAGGCTGGCCCATCAGATGCCTGACACACTGAACTACAGAGTAAGACCCCACCTAGGGTGCCCCTCTAAGTGCCTGACGCCCCATCTATGGTATAGGGGGTGGAGGGGGCTTTATGTGCCTGACGTGCTGAACAACAGAGAAGGACCCCAGGTAAGGAAGCCCTCTAAGTGCCAGAAAGGGCAGAGCTGTGGAGAAAGACAGGCCAAAGAGGCCTTCTGATCGCCAGCTACAAGAGGCTCAAAAAAGAGACTCTGATAGGGCTATAACTCCTGCAGCGGAGGCAGTCCGAGTCCCTGCACACTTGGCGCCGCCAGGGTTCCCACAAGCCAAGCAGCTGTGCCACCTTCATGCTCAACTCTCACTGGGCAGAGCTGCACAGGCAAAAAAAGTCTTGTGTCTGTGCATGCAGGGTCACTTCGGTAGTGTCCGACTCTTTGCGACCCTGCAGACTGTGGCCTGGAGAAGGCAATGGCACCCCACTCCAGTGTTCTTGCCTGGAGAATCCCAGGGACGGCGGAGCCTGGTGGGCTGCCATCTGTGGGGTCGCACAGAGTCGGACACCACTGGAGCGACTTAGCAGCAGCAGCAGCAGCAGACTGTGGCCTGCCAGGCTTCTCTGTCAGGGAGGAGGGCTCTCCAGGCAAGAATACTGGAGTGTATTGGCCAGTACTGGTTGCCACACCCTTCTAGAGCGCTATATTTCCTGCTGCCCTAGCCGCTAACCCCTGATTACCTGGTGCTGCCAGAACCCCTGAGACCCAGGCAGCTGCACCACCTCCACACCTGGCCCTCACAGAGGCAAACCCAAGTCCTCCAGGGCAGCCTCAGCAGCAAGCCCCAGTGGACAGCCCATATCCAGAGGTGGAAATAAAACCACAACTGAAACCCAGGAGCAGTGTGACTAAGGAAGAAGACCCAAAACCCTCCCACTATCTATACAAGCTGCAGATTAAATCCACATGATCAACTAGGCAGACTCTGTGTCTGTGGAGTATATCAAAGGTCATTGAGAGCTCCCACAAAAGAAAACACACTAGCTCTGAGAGCTGTGGACACTGGAGGCAAGCACATAGAGGAGTAGGAGCAGGTTAGAATCTGAGCTGCCCCCACAGCAGGTCCAGAGACCAGCACAGTGTTGGAGGGCATCCTAGGAAGGTGAAGTGGACTGCGACTCCCAGCCAGGGAAAGGACTCTGACAGCAGCGACTCAAGAAAAACATTTATTATTCTTATGTTTTGACTTGTTCTGTAGATTCTTTTGCATTTATCCCCCACCCCCACCCCATTGTAGTTGTCAATTTTATTGGCACTATGATTTTATTGGCACTATAACTAAGCTTTTGAGCTTTTTTTAACCTTTTCTCAGTCACATTTTTTATTGTTGTTATAAACCTCTGCCTCTATATTGGACTTTTGCAGTTCTGGGGATTTTTTTTTTCTTTTCTCTTTTTAAAATTTTAATTGTTTAAACCTATTATTTTTCTACATTTATTCCTTTGTTTGCTTTTCCTATTGTTCTTTTCCCCTTGCAGTTAACCTTTAATATATATATATGTTCTTTATCTACTTCTATTTAACTTTGCATATCTATTCTTTCTTTCCTTTAGTCTCAACATATTTGTGAGTTTTATTTTCATTGCTTTATACCCCAGTTGGCACCTTGCTTTAGTTTTGTTTTCCAGTTTGTGCTTTAGTTAGTTTTGTTCTGGTAGACATAATTTTTGGTTCCCTTTGTTTGCCAGGTCAATCTACTGTGCTATATTTTTGTTGGACTGTTTTGATTTTGCTTATGGGTGTATATGTGTATGTTGTATATTCAGTCACACTTTTTATTGTTGTTATAAACCTCTGCATCTACCTTGGGCTTTTGCAGATCTGTGGAGTTTCCTTTTTTTTTTTTTTTTTTTCTGTTTTTCTTTCTTCTTCTGTCTTTGTTTGTTTTAATCTTTTCTCTTTTTGATAATTTTAACGTTTAATTTTTTAAACCTATTGTATTTTTTCCACATTATTCCTTTGTTTGCCTTTCCTACTGTTCTTTTCCCCTTGCAGTTTATCTTTAATATATAAATCTTCTTCATCTACCTCTATTTAACTTTGCATATATATTCTTTCTTTCTTTCCTCTCAACATATTTGTTAGTTTTATTTTCATTGCTTTATTCCCCACTTGGCACCTTGCTTTAGTTTTGTTTTCCAGTTTGTGCTTTAGTTAGTTTTGTTCTTAAGTGGTAAATATAATTTTTGATCTCCTTTATTTGCTGGGTCAATCTATTGTACTTTATTTTTGTTGGAATGTTTTGACTTTGCTTATGGGTGTGTATTTATATGTGTATATTCCATTAATTTAATTACTTTTTTGCCTGCTTTTGTAACTGCCATTTGTCTGAGGTTCATCTTTGGTTTCTTGTTTTTGTATATTTGTTTTAATCTCACATAATGCCGTAACAAACCACTTGTGGAACCTTCGTTCTTGACCAGAAATCAAGCCCTGAGCCTTTCGAGTGGGAGCACTGACTCCAAGACCCTGGACTACCAGACAACTAACCCTAGAGGGTGTCAAACAGTGAGAACTCACACAAAGGAAACCACCCAACCACAGTAGCAGCCTGTGCAGGACACCTCATCTAAACAACAAACAAAACAAAAATACAAACCCAGTCATCCGCAGACAGGATCACCACCTCACTCAGCCTTGCCCATCAGAGGAAAAACAAACAAAAGCTCAGCACAAATCTCATCCTATACTAAGCTTACACAAACCACTGGACCAACCTTAGAGGGCAGAAACCATAAGGAAGAAATAATTCAACCTTGAAGCCTGGGAATAGGAGACCTCAGGCACAATAAGTTAAAAAAAAAAAAAAGAAAAGGCAGAGAAATACTACACAAATGAAGGAACATACTAGAAACACAGAAGTCCAAATAAATGAAGAGGAACTAGGCGAACTACCTGAAAAAGAATTCTGAATAATGATAGTAAAGATGATCAAAAACCTTGAAAGCAAAATGGAGAAAATGCAAGAATCAATTAACAAAGACCTAGAAGAATTAAAGAATAAATATGCAGAGACAAACAACACAATTAATGAAATTAAAACTACTCTAGAAGGAATCAATAGTAGAATATCTGAAGCAGGAGAATGAATGAGTGAGCTGGAAGGTAAAATGGTAGAAATAACTTCTGAAGAGCAGAATAAAGTAAAAAGAATGAAAAGAGCTGAGGACAGTCTCAGAGACCTCTGGGACCATATCAAATGCACCAACATTTGAATTATATGGGTCCCAGAAGAAGAAGAAGAAAGAAAGGGTACAAGAAAAATTTTGAAGAGATTATAGTTAAAAATTTCCCCAACATGGAAAAGGAAATAGTCAATCAAGTCCAAGAGGCACAAAGAGTCTCATACAGGATAAACCCAAGAAGAAACACGCCAAGACACATACTAATCAAACTAAAAAAGACTAAACACAAAGAAAGAATATTAAAAGCAGCAAGGGAGAGGAAACATATAACATATAAGGGAAAACCCATACTCTTAACAGCTGATCTTTCAGCAGAAACTCTGCAGGCCAGAAGGAAATGGCAGGATATATTTAAAGTACTGAAAGGGAAAAATCTACAACCAAGATTACTGTACCTGGCAAGGATCTCATTCAAAATTGATGGAGAAATCAAAAGCTTTTCAGACAAGCAAAAGTTAAGAGAATTCAGTACCACCAGAAGAGCTTAACAACAAATATTAAATGGACTTATATAGTCAAGAAATACAAGGAAAAAAAATATATCTACAAAATCAACCCCAAATAATTAAGAAATTGTTCCAAATATGGCAACAGGAACATATATATCAATAATTACTTTAAATGTCAATGGATTAAATGCTCCAAAAAAAAAAGACACGGACTGGCTGAATGGATAGAAAAACACAACCCATATATATGCTGTCTACAAGAAACCCACTTTAGAACTCAAGACATATATAGACTGAAAGTGAGAGGATGGAAAAATATATTCCATGCAAATGGGAAGAAAAAGAAAGTTGGAGTAGGAATCCTCATATCAGACAAAATAGACCTTAAAGTAAAGAAGATTGCAAGAGATAAGGAAGGTTACTACAAAATGACCAAGGGATCAATCTAAGAGGAAGACATAACAATTATAAATATTTATGCACCCAACATAGGAGCATCTCAATACATAAGACAAACACTAACAGATATAAAAGGAAAAATCAAAAGTAACACAATAATAGTAGGAGGCTTTAACACCCCACTCACACCAAAGGACAGATCATCAAAACAGAAGATTAATAAGGAAACACAAGCCTTAAATGATACATTAGATGAGATGGATTTCATTGATATCTTCAGGACATCCCATCCAAATGCAGAAGAATACACCTTATTCTCAAGTGCACATGGAACATTCTCCAGGTCACATCTTGGGTCACCCAACATCTTGGGTCACAAATCAAACCTTAGTAAATTTAAGAAAATTGAAATTGTATCAAGCATCTTCTCCTACCACAATGCTATGAGACTTGATATCAGTTACAAGAAAAAAACTGTAAGAAACACAAACATATGGAGATTAAACAACACGTTTCTAAATAACCAACAGGTTACTGAGGAAATCTTCTAGAAACAAATGACAGTGAAAACACAGCAACTCAAAACCTATGGCATTCAGCAAAAGCAGTCCTAGGAGGGAATTTTATAGCAATACAATCCTACCTCAAGAAACAAGAAAAACATTGAATAGACAGCCTAACTTTATACCTAAAATGACTGGAAAAAGAAGATTAAAAAAAAAAACCCAAAATTAGTAGAAGTAAAGAAATCATAAAGATTCGAACAGAAATAAATGAAAAAGAAATGAAAGAAACAATAGTAAAGAACTATTAGTAAAAAACTAAAAAACTAAAAGCTGGTTCTTTGAGAACATAAGCAAAATTGACAAACAGTTATCTAGACTCATCAAGAAAAAAAGAGAGAAGAATCAAAAAAAATCAACAAAATTAGAAATGAAAAAGGAGAGGTTACAACAGACAATGCAGAAATACAAAGGATTATAAGAGACTATTACGAACAACTATATGGCAATAAAATGGGTAACCTGGAAGAAATGGACAGATTCTTTGAAAAGTTCAATCTTGCAAGACTGAACCAGGAAGAAATAGAAATTATGAACAACCCAATTACAACCACTGAAATTGAAGCTTTGATCAAAAATCTCCCAAAAAACAAAAGCCCAGGACCAGATGGCTTTCACAGGAGAATTCTATCAAATATTTAGAGAAGAGCTAATGCCTAGCCTTCTAAAACTGTTTCAAAGAATTACAGAGGAAGGAACGCTTCCAAGCTTGTTCTACAAGGCCATCGCCCTGATACTAAAACCAAAGACAACACAAAAAAGAAAACTACAGGCCAATATCACTGATGAACATAGACGCAAAAATCCTCAACAAAATTTTAGCAAACAGAATTCAGCAACACATCAAAAAGCTCATGGAGCATGAGCAAGTTGGGTTTATTCTGGGAATGCAAGGCTTCTTCAATATAAGCAAATCAATCAATGTGATATACCATATAAACAAATTGAAAGATAAAAACCATATGATCATCTCAATAGATTTAGAAAAAGCCTTTGACAAAATTCAGCACCCATTTGTGATTAAAACTCTTTGAAAAATGGGCATAGAAGGAATCTATCTCAACATAGTAAAGGCCATATATGATAAGCCTTACAGCAAACATTCTTCTTAATGGTGAGAAACTGAAAGGAACAAGACAAAGGTGTCCACTCTTACCAGTATTATTCAACATAATTCTGGAAGTCCTAGCTACAGCAATCAGAGAAGAAAAAGAAATAAAAGGAATCCAGATCAGAAAAGAAGAAGTAAAGCTCTCACCATTTGCAGATGATACTGTACATAGAAAACCCTAAAGATAGTATCAGAAAATTACTAGAGCTAATCAGTGAATTTATCAAAATTGCAGGATACAAAATCAATATACAGAAATCACTTGCATTTCTATATACTAACAATGAAAAATCAGAAAGAGAAATTAAGGAATCAATCCCACTCACCATTGCAACAAAAAGAATTAAATATATAGGAATAAACTTACTTAAGGAGACAAAAGAACTGTACACAGAAAATTATGAGACACTAATGAAAGAAATCAAATATGACATAAACAGATGGAGAGATATTCCATGTTCTTTGGTAGGAAGAATCAATATTGTGAAAATGACTATACTACCAAACACAATCTACAGATTCAATGCCATCCCTATCAAATTACCAAAGGCATTTTTCACAGAACTAGAACAAAAAATTTCACAATTCATATGGAAACACAAAAGACCCCAAATAACCAAAGTAGTCTTGAGAAAGAAGAATGGAGCTGGAGGAATCAACCTTCCTGACTTCAGATTATACTACAAAGCCACAGTCATCAGTATGGTACTGTATGGTATGGTATTTGTACAGTATGGTACTGGCACTGAAACAGAAATATAGACCAATGGAACAAAGATAGAAAGCCCAGAAATAAACCCATGCACCTATAGGTACCTTATTTTTGACAAAGGAGGCAAGAATATACAAAGGGGCAAAGACAGTCTCTTCTATAAATGGTGCTGGGAAAACTGGACAGCTACATGTAAAAGAATTAATTTAGAACACTTCCTAACACCATACACAAAGATAAACTCAAAATGGATTAAAGACCTAAGTGTAAGACCAGAAACTATAAAACTCGTAGAGGAAAACATAGGCAGAACTCTCAATGACATAAATCAAAGTGAGATCCTCTATGACCCACCTCGTGGAGTAATGAAAATAAAAACAAGAATAAACAAGTGGGACCTGATTAAACTTAAAAGCTTTTGCACAGCAAAGGAAACTATAAGCAAGGTGAAAAGACAGCTCTCAGAATGGGAGAAAATAATAGCAAATGAAACAACTACAAAGGGTTAATTTCCAAAATAAACAAGCATCTCGTACAACTCAATACCAGGAAAACAAACAACCCAATCGAAAAGTGGGTAAAAGACCTAAACAGACATTTCTTCAAAGATGACATACAGATGGCTAACAAACACATGAAAAGATGCTCAACGTCGCTCATTATTAGAGAAATGCAAATCAAAACTACGATGGGATATCACCTCACATGGGTCAGAATGGCCATCATCAAAAAGTCCACCAAGAGTAAATCCTGGAGAGGGTGTGGAGAAAAAGGAATGCTTTTGCACTGTTTGTGGGAATGTAAATTGATACAGCCACTATGGAAGATGATATGGAGATACCTTAAAAAACTAGGAATAAAACTACCATATGACCCAGCAATCCCACTCCTAGGCATATACCCTGAGGAAACCAGGGTTGAAAAAGACACACGTATACCATTTTTCATTGCAGCACTATTTACAATAGCTAGAACGTGGAAGTAACCTAGATGCCCATCGACAGATGAATGGATAAAGAAGCTGTGGTATGTATACAGAATGGAATATTACTCAGCCATAAAAAGGAACACATTTGAGTCAGTTCTGATGAGGTGGATGAACCTGGAACCTATTATACACAGTGAAGTGAGTCAGAAAGAGAAATATAAATATTGTATTCTCACACACATATACGGAATCTAGAAAAATGGTTCTGAAGATTTATCTACAGAGCAGCAATGGAGAAACAAACATAGAGAATAGACTTATGGACATGGGGAGAGGGGAGGAGAGGGTAACATGTACGGAGAAAGTAACATGGAAACTTACATTACCACATGTAAAATAGATAGCCAATGGGAATTTGCTGTATGGCTCAGGAAACTCAAACAGGGGCTCTGAATCAACCTAGAGGGGTGGGATGGGGAGGAAGATGGGAGGGATGCTCAAAAGGGAGGGGATATATGTATACCTGTTCTTGATTTATGTTGAGATTTGACAGAAAACAACAATATTCTGTAAAGCAATTATCCTTCAGTAAAAAATAAAAAAAAAATATAGAACTAACATTAACTGTTTCTGGAAGTCATACTGTATTGAGATGCTTCAACTGGACTCAAAATTAATGGTGATCTAAAATTTATTTAAATAAACCATCTTCTTCCAAGTTCTTTGCTGAAGAAAGCTACTTTTGTATAAGTGAGATTCTTGCTATAAATGTCTTTCTAACTGCAGGTGGAGGCAATGTTCTATTACAGAAAGTTTCTGTTTTATTTTGCAATTTTGAAGATGTGGGTAAAGCCAAGAGAAGCTTGGAATGCTGGCTTTATAGCAATTCATTCAAGAAAATTAGCTTCCAGTCCTGAGGCCTTTTAAATAGAAAGCTTGAAGTGAGCATCTCCTTCACATAGAATTGTTATTGTTGTTATTCAGTCACTAAGTCGTGTCCGACTTGAATATTCTGTTCTAACTCCAAGTTCATTGTTGCAGCTGTCACCTGACAAAAAGCAAAGTCAATGCTTTACTTTAGCCCAAATTAGCAATTTGCTTTAGCCCATGATTAGCCCAAAAAAGGGTGCCAAAAGGCTCTTTTGATTGGACAGAAGCAAAGATGAAATAGAAGTAAAATTCAGAATGAGCTGTCTAGATTTCATTTTGTAACCAACTCCCTGTTTTCTATCCTTGTACTTTGTAAGGCTAAACATTTAATCAGTTTACTTAATATTAGCGCACAAAGAGAAGGTGTGAAGGAGAACACTTTCGGAAAGCTAATGGTTAAATCACAAAGAGGATCAGGGCATGTGAAGTAAGAGAAAGCATGGTAAAATGTTAAGAGCCAGACAGTTCTTGGTGCTGCATACCAAAGTCCTGATATTTGTAAAGAGAAGGGAGATGTGTAGTGGTGGATATTTTGCCATTACAGAGAAAGTGCTAAATAGGTTTTATCATCATTGAGAGAAAGTATTAAAAGCAGGAAAATGCTTGTTTATATATATATATATATATGTGTGTGTTATCATAAATCATATATATATAATGTATCAGATTTATTTCATCCTATTTGTATATTGTTTTACTGTTTTTTAAAAGTAATTGTGTTGATAGGTTACATATATATATATACAAATTTTATTTCAGGACAGTAAAATTGCCTTACAAAAGCAATTTTATAAAAAAGAGGTGTTATGTTCCATAGTACTACTGGCTGGAAGCATTATTTTAACGTATATATCTCCATTCCATAGCAGTCATTCTGATAGCTATGCAGGAAATTTATCTGTCAGGGACCAAACTGAAGGCAGAATGACCTGCTGAGTGACTACTATACTAGATCATGCAAGACAAAGTTCTAAGTTAGTGAGTGTGGAAATGAAGAGAAAGAGATGTATTAGAGATATTTTTAGAAAGTACAAATGCAAAATGAATAGAAGATGGGAACAAATCCAAATTGGGAAAATGTTTTATCCAAATGTGGACCTCAGGTGTATGTATATGTTTTTTAATCCGAAAGTTTAAGTTTTCTTCGTCCTGGAAATGTGACTGTACAACTTTGCTGATTTTTTTCTAGCCCTGTAAACACTCTTGTTTCAGCACCAAGATGTCATACACAAACTCCAAAAACACTTATGCCAACAGAACTCAGTATCTTCTCACTAAAACACTCATCTTTACGCTTTTCTGGAACAACTCATGGTTGATGACATCATCAACTATCTACCTGTTCAACCAAAAATCTCAAGAGTTATTTTTCTTCCCCATAGCCATCATTCTCCTTTCATCAAGCTCTGTTGAATATTCTTCAAAGTGGCCATTGTGTATCTGCTTACCTGCCTCTCTACATAGGTTTAGGTCCTCTCCTCTTTTGTGTAGTCTCCTGCACTTTCACAGTTTACCTGCCTCCAGACTTTACAACAAAATTAATTCTGTACATGGCTGCAGAGTTTTTAAAATCCAAATCCTAACTAGCCTTCCCTAATATAAATTAATCATAACATTCTTCCTGAAATCCTTTTATTTTAGATTAAACACTTATGGCTTTATATACTTAAAAATGATTTCTAAAACAAAGGTCTGTATAGTCAAAGATATGGTTTTTCCAGTAGTCATGTATGGATGTGAGAGTTGGACCATAAATAAGGTTGAGCACTGAAAAATTGATGCTTTCGAACTGTGGTATTGGAAAAGACTCTTGAGAATCCCTTGGACTACAAGGAGATCAAACAAATCAATCCTAAAGGAAATAAACCCTGTATATTTATCAGAAGGACTGATGCTGGAGCTGGAACTCCAATATTTTGGCCACCTGATGCAAAGAACTGACTCACTAGAAAAGACCTGGATTCTGGGAAAGATTGAAGGCAGAAGGAGAAAGGGGCTACAGGACAAGATAGTTGGATGGCATCACCGACTCAATGGATCTGAGTTTGAGCAAGCTCCGGGAGATGGTGAAAGATAGGAAAGCCTGGTGTGCTGTAGTCCATGGGGTCACAAAGAGTTGGACACAACTGAGCAACTGAACAACGCTGGTGGCTCAGAGGTTAAAGCGTCTGCCTGCAATGCGGGAGACCTGGGTTCAATCCCTGGGTCGGCAACCCACTCCAGTATTCTTGCCTGGAGAATCCCATGGACGGAGGAGCCTGGTGGGCTACAGTCCATGGGGTTGCAAAGAGTTGGACACGACTGAGTGACTTCACTTTCACTTTCAGACTGTCATAGTAGGGAATCAGTTTCAGTTCCCCAAACAGCTCATGAACAATTATGTTTCTATACCTTCCTTTTCTTCATGTATTTCAAAAGATTAATGCTGGATTTGTTTTTCTCTTGCCAGTTTTAGATTAAATAGGGAGTTTTTGATTATTTCAATTAAAGATATTGGGCAACATGCTGTTGGTAAGGAACATAATTGCCTAGTATCCCGCCTTATTGTCACGTGAAAATAAAATTTAACCAATACCTTTTGACCCCCTGCTCTTCCCTAGAGATAAATTTTCTTAAGATTGACAACTGTCTATTTCACAGAAACCAGTCAAAATTAGTAAATTATGCTTGCTTAACAGACTGTGGTCCTCAACAAAGCACATGGAATGTGTTTAGCTTAATCAACTATTATTGGGAATGATGATCATTTTCAAATTGCTCCAAAGGAAAACAAACCAACAAACTTGTAAACATGTGCTTGGCACAGAAATTCGGCTTAATTGAACTAAATTTTTAAACAGAGAGAGAGAGTGAAAGAGAACCGGAGTGAGAAGCATGTTTGATGAAGGCTGGAAAATCTACATGTCAGCAATGATAAACTTGTTATTTAATAAGGTTAATAATAGATAAAGTCCCCTAAAGATGAATTGTTATCACAGTTGACGACTGTTTTATTAAAATGTTAATGGCCTGAGGCAAAAGCAAACTGTTCCCTTAGTCTGCCAGAAGAACTGCTTTTTCAGGAATTATCATACCCCACAGCACAGGGGATCTGAACAAGCCATAATAAGCATATTTAAAATTTGGACTAGACACAGCTCCTGAGATCTTAACTTGACTAAACTCTGGATACATTTCACATCCTCATTCATGGTCAAACTTCTTGGGAGCTAAATCTATGACACTGACTTTTGCACTTGGAACTCTACTGAAAGAAGTTTCTATAGATTAATTTTGTTTTTCTTTTCAAAGTTGAAGAAAATAACTTATGACATTTTTTTTCCTCCCCGCACCTCCATACACATAATAAAGCAAGCCAAGGGTGTTTTCTAGTAAACGTGATTGCCTGAACCATACAATGCACCTTTTCCATAATGGCTGGAATAAAAATTAAAGTATTCAGCAGCACCTTCAAGGACAATCAAGTGAGTTAACTCAAAGCCAAGTTATACACTGTCTGTGTATAACTGTGATGGATTACACTGTGATTTGTTTGGGTCCATAATCAGAAACCCCAAAGACCTCTGTCAGGTAATGCTGTATTTCTATCAATGTAATATTAGCTCAGATCACAAAAGAAACCGCGTTCAAATTCAATTCTTTCTTATCAGCATTTTCCATAGATTTTTTATAACTACACATGTATGTGGTGTATATCAGTGAAAAAAATTGCAAATCATAAATACACCATAACATTGACCTTTGTATTGTGTGTCTCAAAGAGGAGCAAAAAGAAATACGCAGTATCTTTTCAATTATAAGTGAATTTAAGGGGCCTGGTGGTAGTATGGAGGTGGAACTGACAGCTAGGAAAAAATGTCATCTAGGGTAAGTGTGGCATAGATTCAGGACAGGAAAGAATCTGGAAAGGACTGTTTAGTGAATGCCAAAGCTCTGTATATGCTAGAGTTTAAACATAGACATTCAGTTAAAAAGAGAAGCAAAAACTCTCGTTAAGTCCAAATACAAAGAAAAAATGGAAAACCAAAAGTTGTGAGACCCAGGGAGGAACAAGTATTCTCTAACCTGTACTAGCAAGATGGACTGTGGCATCCGATCCTGTTTAATGGTTTGTATGGATTGCATGAAAGGTGGGGTAGAAAAGCTTGAACCCATAGTGTTACTATCTGTTTTTTTTTCTTTTTTTTTTTAATTTATTTTTTTATTGAAAGATAATTGCCTTACAGAATTTTGCCGTTTTCTGTCAAACCTCAACATGAATCAGTCATAGGTATGCATATATTCCCTCCCTTTTGAACCTCCCATCTCCCATCCCATCCCACCCCTGGCGCGCTACAGCCATGGGGTTGCGAAGAGTCGGACACGACAGAAGAGAATTAGCATGCATGCAGATATCCTTAATCAGGTTAAGAGAGTTTCCCCATTTGTATGCTAAGAGTTTTACCATAAGTGAGCAGAGATTTTTAATTAACTTTTTATTGAAATATAACATATTTACATGTAATTGCACAAATTATAAGGATATAACTTGAGAAAGAAAGAAAGATAGTGCTAAGTTGTGTCCAACTCTTGTGATCCCATGAACTGTAGCCTGCCAGGCTCCTCTGCCCATGGGATTCTCCAGGCAAGAATATGAACTTGTGTTAAACCCGAGACTTGGTATTATCTGCTGTTTTCATTTTGGTATTATAGAAGATATGGAGTAGTAGTCACACATCTTAATTTAATTTGCATTTTCCTATAGAATAACGAAGCTGAGCACAATTTCTCTATGCTCATTGATCATTTGGGTATCTTTTACAGTAAAGTGATAAAAAATGTGATAAAAGTTTTTACCAATTTTTCTCTTTGGTTTCCTGCAGCTTTTGATTGATTTGTAGGTTTTCTTTGTATGTTCTTATATTAGTCCTTTTCAGATATCTGATTCCAAAATTTCTTTCTCCACTCTATGGCTTGTCTTTACACTTTTATTAGTGTATCTTCTGATAAACAGCCATGCTTTATTTTACAATAGTATAATTTAAATTTCTTTGATTTATGGTTATTGATTTGGGGTTTGTTTTTGTCTGTTCCAGTATTATGAAGTTTTTTCCAAAGTTACCTTTTAAATGTTCTCATTTAAAATTTTTTTCACATTTAACCCTATAAACTGTCAGGAGTTTATTCCATGTGCAGTGAGGTCATGGTCAACGCTGTTCCCCATCATGTTATCTAGTTGTTCTAGCACCATTTATTGAAAAAAAACCCCAAAACACTAGCTACCTCTCTGAACTGTCACCTTTGTCATAAAATCATCTGTGTAAAGGTCTGTGGCTGGATTCTGTATTCTGTTTCCTTGGGCCATTTTCCTAGCCCTATGTGAACATCAAATTGTCTTAATTACATCTGTAGAATAAATTTCCTTATCTTACAGATGAAGTTCTCCTACCTTGTTATTCCTTTTCAATGTTGCCTAAGTACTTTGTTTTCTTTTATCGATTTCAGAATATGATTCTCAATTTAACCAAAAATTCTGTTGAGATTTTGAATGGATTGTATTTAACCTACGATCAATGTGGATAGAACTGATGACTTTACTATACCAGGAAAAAAGCCAGAAGTTTACAAAAGCAAGAGAAAATTTAGATACAAGTCTCCCTGCTATCCAATGGCAACCCACTCCAGTACTCTTGCCTGGAAAATCCCATGGACGGAGGAGCCTGGTGGGCTGCAGTCCATGGGGTCGCTGAGAGTCAAACACGACTGAGTGACTTCACTTTCACTTTTATGCATTGGAGAAGGAAATGACAGCCCACTCCAGTGTTCTTGCCTGGAGAATCCCAGGGACGGGGAAGCCTGGTGGGCTGCCATCTCTGGGGTCACACAGAGTTGGACACGACTGAAGCAACTTAGCAGCAGCAGCAGCAGCTCCCTGCTATCCAAAAATAGAGCATTCCTTTAGAACGTTTCAAAAACCAACATGGTATAAAACTAAAAAGCAATTTCCTTAGGACATAAAATAAGACACGATCTTTTGCTAATTAGCTTCTTCATATGTATTAACTATCTTTAACCTCTGAGCAATTTTTAAAATTTTAAAAATTTTAAATTTTAAAATTTAAAAAATATATTATTGTGCTTTTTCTAAAAAAGAAGAATACGATGTCTAAAGAAATTCAGGAACATGTAAAGTCAAAAGTCATGAAGCTTGAATCTGAGGTCTTGTCTGTGAGACTGAAAGTTCAGGCTTATTTCTTTTTTCCTTACAGTTGTATTACTACAATTCAATGATTTACAATTTTTAAAGGTTATACTTCATTTATGAGTGTGTGTGTGTTTATTCTCTGAGTTGTGTCTGATTCTTTGCAACTCTTTGAACTGTAGCCTGCCAGGCTTCTCTGTCCATGGGATTTTTCAGGCAGGAATACTGGAGTGGGTTGCCATTTCCTCCTCCAGGGGATCTTTCCCATTATAGTTAATATAAAATATCAGCTATATTCCCTATGTTTTATAATATATCCTTGTAGCATATTTTATACATAATTCATTACCCCATATTTCCCCTCCCTCTTCCCTTTCCCCACTGGTAACCACTAGTTTCTTCTCTATATCTGTGGGGATGCTTCTTTTTTGTAATATTCATTATTTTGTTATAGTTTTTTGATTTTACTTCTAATTAGTATCATACCATACTTGTCTTTCTTTGTCTGACATTTGATTTAGCATAATGTCCTCTAAAGTCCAAGTCCATTCATGTTGTTTCAAATGAACACAATTTTATACTTTTTTTATATCTAAGTAGTATTGTATTCTATATACATGTTTATGTATGTATACATATGAGAAAGTGAAAGTGTTAGTTGCTCAGTTGTGTCTGACTTTTTGTGACTCCGTGGACTGTAGCCTGCCAGGCTCCTTTGTCCATGTGATTCTCCAGGCAAGAATACTGGAGTGGGTTGCATGCCCTTCTCCAGGGGATCTTCCCTTCCCAGGGATTGAACCTGGGTCTCTTGCCTTGCACGCAGATTCTTTACCATCTAAGCCACCAGGAAGCATATTCCTATGTAAATATCATGGTGATCATGAAAGAGAAACATTTCTGTTTCTTCACAAAGTTCCTTCATGATGATTTCCTGTAAATTCTACCAATCCCCACTTCCCCGCAAACACTGAAATGCTTCCTTCCATTACGGTTTAGTTTGACCTGTTCTAGAATTTCATATACAGAATAATACAATACGTACTTTTTGTGTCCTTTCTTTGCTGTTACGTTCCTTTTCATAGCATTGATCATCTATGTTTATGTATATGTGTATGTATATGGGTTGCTTCCATACAGAAACACTAATTCGAAAAGATACATGCAACCCGATGTTTTTAGCAGCATTATTTACAATTGCCAGACTTTATTCCCAAACTTCTTACATTTTCAGATACATCTAAACCACCTAGGGATCTTGTTAAAAATGCAGATTCTGAGTCAGTAGGAGTGGATTGCAAATAACTTGCAATGCCAAAAAATTCTCAGGTGAAACCAACTCTGCTGGTCTAAGAACCACACTAAAAGAAGCAAAGCAGTTCACAATGTGTTGTAGGAAATTTGAATTAATAAAATAATTAGAATGCTAAATAGCATTTAAAAATTGAAATGTAGTTGATTTACAATGTGTGTTTAGTTTCAGATATACAGCAAAGTGATTCAGTTATAGTCTTTCAGATTCTTTTCTATTACAGGTTATTGTAAGATATTGAATATAATTCCCTGTGCTGTACAGTAGGATGTCTTGTTGATCTATTTTATATATAGTATTCTGTATCTGTTAATCCCTAGCTCCTAATTTATCCCTTCCTCCCCAACCTTTAGTATTTCTAATAGAACCATAAAGTATAATTATATAAAATATATATAGTAAATATGTTAAGGGCTTCCCAGGTGGCACAGTGGTAAAGAATATGCCTGTCAATGCAGGTGATGCAGAAAACACAGGTTCAATCCCTAGGTTTGGAAGATCCCCTAGAGAAGGAAATGGCAACCCACTTCAATATTCTTGCTTGGAAAATTCCATGGACAGAGGAGCCTGGTAGGCTATAGTCCATGAAGTCGCAAAGAGTTAGACACAGCACAAAATATGTTAAACATGTACAATTTTTATATTAAAAACTCAGGTGTTTTCACAGAATTTTTGAATTGTCATTATGAATCTAGATCCTGACTGCTCTAAAAGAGAAATCAGTGCTTGTTTAGTCGCTGCAGGTCATGGATACTTTCTTGTACTGGTACATCCTTAGAGATTAATTTTAATGTCCATCTTTTAAATTTTCCACCATTGACTTAATTAGGAATGATCATTTTGCTAAAATAAAAATAAAAAGAACACCAAAAACGATCAAGATTGGTAATTCAGAAATTATTCTAATATGAACTATAGGGGAAATGAATGTGTTTCCTTAAAATTTTTTTTTACCTTGACCTTCTTAAAAATGGCTGTTCCATATTGCCTAGAGATCACTTTTGAGTTGAGAAAGTAGTATTTTTATATATAGTAACTCACGAATCACCCTGACCCCTCTTCCTTACAGCTAAATAAGCTGCAGAGCATGCGGTCTTTGGTGTTCTGCCGGCAGGAGCAGGGAGATAAGAATTCCCACTCTGAACACGGTGTTATCCTTTTGCCACTATCTACTGATTAAACCTCAAAGGCCCTTTCAAACTGTCAGGAAAAGCACACACAAGGTGCTCTATGTGGATACGTATGGCAGGAAAGGACAGGCAGTGCTTGAGTTCTGCATTTCGTGAATACCTGACTCTCATCCTTAAAGCACGTTGTGCTTCTGCTTTTGGATGTAGCGTAGGACTGTGCTTCTAGGAATGCTGCTGGTAATAAAGCAAACACCAGGTGCAAGCTGTAACTAGAACTCAGGGGAAATTATTAGACTCTAGCATATGAGGCAGTACAGGGTCAAGTGCAGGGCTAAGTGGAAGAGAGCTTTGTGTCGATTAGCAAACAAACAACTACAACCTATTGGGTCACAGGTGGCAGGAAGCTTATATTATCAGCAAAGGGAAAATACGTATCACATGGGAAGCTCTCAGAAGTGGAACGTGTAACACTGCTTCATCAGTTTGCTAAGCGCGGGATAGGGAGAAGTTTCCAGAGACTTGAAAACCATAAATATTGTTAGATGCACAGATGATGAACATGTTAACTCCTAATCTTGATCAGACTCACAAAAGTGCCTAAAGATTTGAACCCAAGTCATATTATTTAGAAACCAAGATCATTTAATGTCACAAACTAGACTTAATGTGATGGTGGATTCCAGGCTGGGAGTTTCTTGATTCCTGAGGGAATAATAGTTTCCTGGGGTATCTGCCTGGTGGACAGAAATTTTCCTGAGAGCAGATCTATCTGAAGATGGTTCTTGATTTGTGAAGCATCTCTACTAGAAAATCCTGACTAACCAGGTACGCTTTCTCTATGGGGGCTACAGGAAGAGAAGGAGAAGGACCATGTCATAGTTGTGGGGAGCAGTCTGCATGCGCTCACTAACAAGGCCCTGGTGGCTTCTGCATTGGTTACTCCACCTGCCCTAAAGCACAGACACAGCTGTTGGGTCCTTCTCACCCAGGGGCTTTGAAATTGGTATGAGATCATATTTATTGCAGGGCTCTTCTTCTAGATTTTAAAACAGGTACTCTGCTGGTATTGCTTATAATGCTTCAGATGGAGAGAAGTTAGGGCAGGAGATTTCCATTCTTTTCCTTACTTAGAGGTCAAGCTGCACATTTTCAGATATGGAGATAAATCACTGGCTATGGAAATTTTTATATGAAAGTGACCATGCCCGAAACAAGTCATTATGATAATGTGGTCTTCCTTAAACTCTTTTAGGTTCATGTTAAGTTCTGGCTTAGGGTTTTTGGTTTTTGTTTTTTAAATTAACTTGCTACTGTCTCTTTGGTCTCTACAGACAGCAATCTTAGACTTAAAGGTGGAAAGATTTTAGATGTGATCTATATTAGCAATGGTAAATAGGAGTTATTGCATGCCATTTCTGATCAACTGGTATATCCTTCTAGAGCCCTGGACTGAGAAGACTACAGCTATGCCTGCAAGTCAATTAAGAAAAGAAAATGTCATGATCATTTTGTAATGTTTTCCATGGGGAAAAATGGGAGAAACGGCTATACACATTCTAGATCTTGACCATTTCTATTATTTTATAGTTGAGGAAAGCTCAGATTAAATGCAGATGACTTGCCAGAAAGTGAAAGAGATAAAATTAGAACCTCGGAAGCTGAGCTCCGATTTCTACGTTCTTTCCATTATGCTCTCAAATTAATGCCTTTCATTTTTGATGACTAAATAGAAAATGAGGTGATGAAAAGGAAGCCATGATTTGTTTATTAATTATTATACACCATTGGGAGGAGAATATGGAGTCACATGAATTTATCTCAATGGAACTTATATCCCTTTAACTCATCCATGCACTGTCTCAGTGAAGGTGTCCTCTATTATTTGGAAAGTATTATAAATACCAAATATGATCTGGAGACAAAACTTTGATTTTGGAATAAACAGATTTTGAGGGTAACATTTTGAAAGGTGGGAAGGAACTCTAATTCTTTGGATCCACTGATTAGTGGTCGTTTCACAAATACATATAGGTATAAATGAGAAGTGTAGTGTAGTAGGAAGGATACTGAAAAAGCATGTGAGTTCAAACTTCAGAGCTGTTATTTAGTTGCCTGTAGTGCTTTAGGAATGCCATATAATTTCTCTGGTCCTTGGATTCCTCACCTGGAAAAATTTGGAGTAACAACGAATGCTGTTATGATTATTGTAAAGGTTGGAATCATGTATCTAAAGCTTGTGACTGTGTGACTAATAAAAATAGCTGCTCAATAAGTATTGATTTTTGCTATACAATTTTACATAAAATTCAGTTAAAAAAAAAATTCCACTTATGTGAATTTGGAGAGTTCCATTTAAAAATCTTCCTGGAGCTGCAGCGTCACAGCCTCTCCTGAATGCATTTAAAACAACATTTCCAGAGTCAGCATGGCAGCCTACTACATTCTTACTTGGGAATCTTGTTAAAAATGAAGATTTCTATGAGTTGTCCCACCTTAGACTTACTAAATCAAAATGTCTGGGGGAGAAGTCTAATTACCTCTATTGTTTAACAAACTCTATTCTTGTTGGGAGTCTCAACAAACCTCTTTGTCTCCTGACTTCTAAATCAATTGAGAAGCAAGGAAAAGGGCTCAAAATATTATATTGGTTACTCTTAAGATTTACTCTGAAAGAGGTAGGTTATGTCTGTAAGTCTACTCTTGAATGTTGAACCCCAGAATTAGAAAAGCATGCTCTCAGTCACAGGTGATGCTGAACCAGGAAGCCCCTCACCTCTGGACTGCAGACTTCTAGAAAGGAGGAGGAGAGAATGCAGGCCATCTTGTCCCCTTGAGGAAGGGACAGGGTCACCTGGGCAAATGTGCCAAATTTCTGCTTTCAAAATCACAATGTAGACCACTTCACTTCCTGCTGACAAGCAAAGGGTAGGGTTGCAGGCTAGGAATACCACTCAAATTTATATCCCTACACATGAAAGAAAACTTCATCAGTGAATAAAAAACATCCACCACCACCCCGACCTTACACCCAATCCTGAGCTACTTTTATACATATCGCTCAAAAATACTCATTGGCATTGAGTCTACACTTCTGTTCAGTAACCCTCTGTAAAGTATCCCTGGCCTAACTCTAACATAGACCAAGTGCCATTGTATGTCTGGAATGTCTGCAGGGGTTGAGTGTACAATGAAGGTGGAGCCAGTGCGACACCGCTGCTGTGGTCTGGGGCTAGGATGATGTGTAGTTATCTTTCCTGTCCCCGGGACACCTGCAACTGCTCTAAACTCCCAGAATTGTGAGAGGCCATTACAAAGGAATATAAACAGTCCTGAATATTCATCAGAAGGACTGATGCTGAAGCTGAAACTCCAATATTTTGGCCACGTGATATGAAGAACTGACTCATTGGAAAAGACCCTGATGCTGGGAAAGATTGAAGGCGGGAGGAGAAGGGGACGACAGAGGATGAGACGGTTTGATGGCATCACCAACATGATGGACATGAGTTTGAGTAAGCTCCAGGAGTTGGTGATGGACAGGGAAGCCTGGTGTGCTGCAGTCCATGGGGTCTCAAAGAGTCAGACATGACTGAGTTACTGAATTGAACTGAACTGAACTGATTACAAATGAAGGCTTGACATGCCCTTGTCAGTTGACTATTTTTCCAAACACCAAACTCTTAAATGAGGAAAGTAGGAATAGAAGAACAGCTCAACATGTATATAAAATAATAGGTATGAGAAGAAACAATAACTATTTAAGAACACAAAGGACATGGAAAAATCCAGACAATCTTGTCTCTCTCACCTAAAAGTGATAATCTGCCAAGGATTTATTTATTATAGTTTCCCATTTATGGAATATTTCTTATGCACAAGGTTTGCAATAAAGGCCGTGTAATGACTGCTATTGCCATTACTAATGCTATGAATTATAGCATAAAACAGTAAAGAAAAGTTTATTTTCTGCTTGAAAAATAAAATCTAGAAATGCAAGAATAGAGTGTTTTTATTGGGCTACAATTGACTTAAATGCTGTGTTAGTTTCAGGTGTACAACATGGTGATTTGATATTTTTATACATTACAAAATGATCACCCCGATAAGCCTAGTTACCATCTGTCACTATACAAAGTTATTACAATATTATTGACTGTATTTCCTATGCTGCACATTACTTTGCCGTGACATTTATTTTATAACTGGGAGTTTGTACCTTTTAATCCCCTTCATCTATTTTGCCCGTCCTCCCGCCCGCAGCCCCTCTGGCAACCACCGGTTCTCTGTATCCGAAAGTCTGTTCCTGCTTTGTTTTGTTAGTTTTGTTTCTTAGATTCCACATGTAAGTGAAATCACACAAGATTTGTCTGACTTATTTCACTTCTTTTTCCTTTAGGTCCATCAATGTTGTTTCAAATGCCAATGACAAGATTTCCAGAGAACAGAGTGTTTCAGTGGTCTGGAAAAAGGAAAGAAACAAGGGAGCCGCATGTCTGTTACTTCCAACACCGTCTCCTTCACGACTAGAATTTTTCAATAGTAAGAAAGTACGAGTGATTTAAAAGAGTTTGGCTAATTGACAGATGAATAGATAAAGGGGATGTGGCATATATATGCCACACACACACACACACACACATATAATATATAATGAAGTATTTCTCAGCCAATGGCATTTGCAGCAACATGGACTGACCTAGACAGAGATGATCATACTAAATGAAGTAAGCCAGACAAAGACAAATATCATATGATATTGCTTATATGTGAAATCTAAAAAAAAAGTGATACAAATGAATTTATTTACAAAACAGAAATAGACCCACAGCCATAGAAAACAAATTTATGGTTACCAAAGGGGAGGCTGGAGGGGATAAATAGGGAACTTGGAATTAACATAAGCACACTACTGTATATAAAATAGAGAAGAAACAAGGACCTATTGTATAGCACATATCAGTATTTTATCATATCAATATGATATAAAATATCATATTTATATGATTATATCATATACCATTGATATCAATATTTTATATTGATATCATATCAATATTTTATAAAATAGGGAACAAATCCAAAAATAACATACATATATACGTATATACGCATATGTGTGTGTGTGTATATATACACACATATGTATGTATAGGGCTTCCCAGGTTGCGCAGTGGTAAAGAATCCACCTGCAGTGCAGGAGATGCAGATTCAGTCCCTGGCTCAGGAAGATCTCCTAAAGTAAGAAATGGCAACCCACTCCAGTATTGTCGCCTGGAAAATTCTATGGACAGGGGAGCCTTGCTGGCTCCAGTCCATGGGAACACAAACAGTTGGACACGACTGAGCACTCATGCATGCAGGCGGCCACATGAATGTATAAGTGAGTCACTGCTGTATACCTGAAACTAACACAACATTGTAAATCAGCTATATTTCAGTCTTTTAAAATGCCATCTACATAATCAAACAATAGAGTTTGCCTGGGCGCTTGGTTGCAAGAAGATATTTATATTTCTGATAAAGTATGAATCTAAAAGCATGCAAGAAATAGTTATAAAATATACAGTAGAGATATAATCCTACAGAAAAGTGAGCAAATAAAATAATCAGTTTATAAAAGAGAAACCAAAATGGTGGACAAATATAGGAAGAGACGTTCAGCATCACCAGTAAAGAAATAAATAAAAATTAAGATAAAAATAGTAACTTATATCCATGTGATTGGCAAAAAATAAATTTTGACAATATCAAGTATGGAGAAATTTGTATCCTCAGTCACTGCTAATTGTCATGAGGGATGGTATAGACCTTTTGAAGAACAAGTTAATAGTAAAAATAAATTAAAATGCCCTGTGCTTCAGCTATTCTTGTTTGGATTTTTTCCATGGGGAAAAACTATACAAATATTTTTTTTCTGCAAGAAGATTTTACAAAGATGAAGTATCTTCTTGAAGTACTATTGATGGAAGCAAAGAGTTGAAGACAACCTAGAGTCCTCCTTGTGAAAAATAGAGAAGTAAAATATAGAATATTCACCAAAAGGAATAATACACAGGAGTGAATTAAATCTATAAATGGCATCATGAGAAGATTTCAAAAGCATGCTGCAATGATAAAAAAAGATAAGAAACGTGAAATTAGTAGCAAACAAAAATTTATATACATTTTTAAATTACACAGAATGTTATATTTTTTATAGACACACATATAAGAAAAAAGGGCCTGCAATTTAGACTGAATATACATACCTTAAATATTTGAAAGCCTCTTGATGAACGTGAAAGTGGAGAGTGAAGAAGTTGGCTTAAAGCTCAATATTCAGAAAACGAAGATCATGGCATCTGGTCCCATCACTTCATGGGAAATAGATGGGGAAACAGTGGAAACAGTGTCAGACTTTATTTTTCTGGGCTCCAAAATCACTGCAGATGGTGACTGCAGCCATGAAATTAAAAGACGCTTACTCCTTGGGAGGAAAGTTATGACCAACCCAGATAGCATATTCAAAAGCAGAGACATTACTTTGCCAACAAAGGTCCGTCTAGTCAAGGCTATGGTTTTTCCTGTGGTCATGTATGGATGTGAGAGTTGGACTGTGAAGAAGGCTGAGCGCCAAAGAATTGATGCTTTTGAACTGTGGTGTTGGAGAAGAGTCTTGAGAGTCCCTTGGACTGCAAGGAGATCCAACCAGTCCATTCTGAAGGAGATCAGCCCTGGGATTTCTTTGGAAGGAATGATGCTAAAGCTGATACTCCAGTACTTTGGTGACCTTATGCGAAGAGTTTACTCATTGGAAAAGACTCTGATGCTGGGAGGGATTGGGGGCAAGAGGAGAAGGGGACGACAGAGGATGAGATGGCTGGATGGCATCACTGACTCAATGGACATGAGTCTGAGTGAACTCCGGGAGTTGGTGATGGACAGGGAGGCCTGGCGTGCTGCGATTCATGGGGTCGCAAAGAGTTGGACACAACTGAGCGACTGATCTGATCTGATCTGATCTGATTTTAAGAAAGAGGAATGGAATTGGCTAAGAGATGCAGAAAAAAAAGAAAGAAAAGATGACAATTGCATCAACCAGAGACTGTATCATGACAGGCATGATAGGGGTGATTGACGTAACTCTATGTGTCTATGAATCTCAAACACATAACTGTATTTTATATAGAATAATTATTAATAAAACAGATCAACTGGCATTTCTTGACACAGTATCTTCAGATTTTTCACTAAAATATCAATGTGAGCAAATTAAAAGACAAAAATAATACAGAAAAATCTGTTACCTGGATGAATTTCTATTAACTCTTAGGCCAAAGCAGGTGGAATAATGCCTGTACTATGGCCTGGCCAGGTTTGGCGTCATGAGATCGAGCATCCCTGCTCTCCTGGCAGCAGCTAGGAAGTGTTTTGACCGCCTCCCCAACCCTGCTCCCCACCCTGGCTTGTAACTGTATCATCAGAATATGTGTTAAGCAGACAACTGGCCCATTATTCCTTGATTACCAAGGGCCTGATGATAGACATGACCAGAAATGATCTCAGATCCCACTTTCTATATCAGAAATAATCAAGAAGCAGATAAAAAGCATCAGTTAGGTTTCTGTGATGTAGCATTGTTTGTAATAGTGGAAAACAAAATTATCTGAAGGCTCAGTAGTCAGGGAATGGTTAAACAAATCATATCCTAGCCAGATGGTATCATATCATATATCCATAATAATCATGTCTTTGAAGAATACTAAGAATAGAAAATATGCATAATATTAAATGAAAAGAGTAGACAACAAAAATTATATAATATGCCACCATTTTTAATTTAAAAGCAGACGTAAGTGTGTATATGTCAAATATTGGTAAAGTGCTAAGTATGCCAGCATATTGACAATGGGTAGCTTTGGATCTTAGGAATAAATGTGGTTTTCATTGTCTTTTTTGTTCCATTTAAAAAATTTTTATAATGAATACATAATAAAATTTACAGTAGCTAATGCTTGATAACTACTTACTTTGTGCCAGGCGCAGTTCTAAATACTTCTTATGTATAAACTCCTTCCATCCTCACTGCAGATCTTTGAAGTAGGTACCATAATTGCATCTACTTATCTTACCCTTGGAGGTCCCTGAGACAGAAGTTGAGCAAATTGCTCATTGGCATTTTAGCTCTGGCATCTGAGTATAACCACTGTACACATTGTCTCCCCAGTCTCCTTATTCCACACCTGGAAACAAGGCTTAATGTGAATTCTCACTGAAAGATGGTGGTTTCTTAATAACAGCTTTGGGACGAGGGAGGGGCCAATGTACCAGGTGAGGGGAGAAAAAAAAAAGAAGGGGGAAAGGGGAAGCAAGAGCCTGAAAGAGAGAAAAAATCTTTTTTCAAAACAGTGCCCTCAGTTCTAGAGCCAAGTCGTTTTAAGGAGAGAAAATAATTAGCTTAATTTAGCTTTGTTTTTTGTGCTTCCTCTGAGAAGAGAGAATGAGGAGTAAAAGAGACTCACGTTAGTTTCATGGTTAGCCACACAAACACCTGTGGAGCTGTATGCTTTAGTGCATACAGATGATGGTTCCTGAAGAGAGTGCTCAGGAGTGGTGGTGTTGGGGGAGCCCTTTTTGAATGAGATCCCCAAATGAAAGTGCTTCATCCTTCAGGTCACCCACAGATAGCAGATCTTTATCCCCTGTGAGATCTTGGCACTGAAATGGATCAGTGAGACTATGCCTCTTAACTTTCCAGCCCCCATCCCGTTTGTAAGAATCTCTGGTTAAGCTGTTGCTCTCATGGGTTTACTTTTCTTATTTCTGATTTTGTAATGTGAAGCCCTAAATTATTAGTCAGGGCTCTCTGGGAAAACAGAACCAATAGGAGATCTATATATCTATATGAAAGTTTATCAGAAGTCTCACCCGCTGGCGTCTGCAAAGCTACAAAAGTCAGTGGTGTAATTCAGTCCCATTCTGAAGGCCGGAGAATTGGTGAGCTGATGATGTAAGCCTTGATATGAGTCAGAGAGCTGGAGTGTCTGGGGCAGGAAAAGACGTATGTCGCAGCTCAAACAGAAAATTCACGCTTCCTCTGCCTTTTTTCAGGCCCTCAACCGATTGGGTGATGCTCACCTACATTGGTGGCAAAAAGGCAAAGCTTGTTTTAAGCACCCGAGTAATGCTGCATTGTCAGGGTTCAGATCCATTCACTGCTCCTTCAGCAGTCAGCAGTAACTGAGAAGGTTTCTGTGATCATCAGAGATTTGAAGGTCTTACTCTATCTTGTTAAAGAACTGCCCCATCATCTTTCTCCCTTACCACCCAGACCAAATTTAATTGCTTCAAACTCTGATCCTGAGCTCTTTTAGTGCCTCCAAAACCTGATTAAACTTTTAAATGGTTCACTGGGGCTGTAGGCTCTTGTCAACACTAACCTGTTATGGTGCCCTTCGAAGTACTTTTTTCTCCAGTGTTGCAGTGAACTGGGAGATCTTACTTAGCATTTATTAAATAGTAAATAGCTAATTACTCAAAGTAGCTATTTACATATTGAATTTATTTTTCTTGGCATCTTTAATGTCTGATTAACATTTTCTTCCTACAGCTGGAAGATACTTACACAGAATAAAACATTCCCTTATTTAATCTCAAGTGGAATATACGATAAGTGTGATAATTTTAATTTGTGTCATTTATTAGCAGGAGAGACATATCGTACAGGTGGGATGCTCTATCACCCGCCAATTAGCAGGTGGCTTAGAGGGCAAGAGGGAAAACACTTCCACCAAGGGGATTATAGAAGTCACAGAAATAGAAGTTCAGCTATGGGGAAAGTAGAGGAAATGACACTGGGATGTGTGATTTTGGAGACTGGGGACAGAGCTTAAAGCAGTAATAATAACCTGTACAGACATCCTAAGAGAACACTCAAGATAGGAAGTCTGGCACTCTCTTTGTAAAACTCACAACTTCTTTTTCTAATCATAAAAAAAAAACAGAAAGTGAGAGCTGAAGGAGACCTTATGAATCTCATGAAAGTTCATTATGTAGATATGGGAACTGAGGCTCAGAGGAGTCTTGCTCAACGTACTTTAAATTAGTACCGTGGACATCGTGTGAAATCCAAGTCTGCTATCTCTTGTTTTGTTGAATTTTAAAAAACTATATATGGCAGCATATTTGTTTTTGGTTTTTTTTTTTGCCTCCAACACACTCTTCTGAGTTGGTCCTCTGATGGCCCACATCCGGGTGTTTTGTTTGTTGAAACATGAAGTATGTCATTCTCTTTAGTTTCCAGCACTGAGTGCAGAATCAATTTTATTAACTGAGAAAGTATTGAGTTGACCAGAAAGTTCATTCTGGTTTTTCTGCAGCCTCTTATGGAAAAACCCAAATAAACTTTTTGGCCAACCCAATATTTTGGACTGATTAAACCCAACATGCTCCTGGAGGCTTTTGGTGACTCCAGCCTTCTTCCCTGAGTGGATGTATGTGGGGGTGATTTTCCTTGGTATCCTGCCCATTTTCAGATTGGGGAGCTGATACTCACAGGTGGATAGCTGTTGCTGGCTTCTCTGCCTTCGCTCTTTACCCTTCTCCCCACTACTCTGTGCAGTGGAGGCTGATTCATGAGACCTGCACCAATACGCTCTTCTGGATGGCTTCAGTTGATGGCATTCCCTGATAGGAGATTGGAGGAAGAAGATATTTATTCCTCGGTTCAGATATTTATTCCTTCAGCTTCCTCCCTGAGAAGATGCTTCAAAGTTGACTGTTTCTCTCAACCTAAGGTTTTAGGGTCTCATGGCTTCCTTCTAATCATTACCTTTCCCTTCTAAGCACCCAAGACCACTCCCTTGCCTCACTTCACTGGCTTCAGGAGTGCAAGTGGCTCTGCTGTCATTTATGCAGCTTATGCTGCTATCCCATAGTTTTCCTACATCCCGCCTCTGCATATCTGTAAATAGTTTATTACACCTTCCTCAAATGACCCTATTTGGAGTATATCACATGTCTAATCTTGGACTCAATGCTTGACTACTTAGTACTGTGTTAAAACATAAGTCAAAGGTGCAAAGAGCTGAAATCTCTGCCCTGCAATTTGCCCTACTTTGCTGCTCTCCTTAACAACCCTCTAACTCCATCTTCTGTCTCCTCTCATGTTAATCCCATCTTCAGCCTTCGCATCTTGGTTTACCTGATTTTTTCATGTCACCTCAACTCTCAAGTCTGGTGCAAAGTTATGTTTTTCACTTGGGCTCAATTATGTTTGGGATGATTTCACCTCCTTTCCATGTGTTCCTGGAGGACACCGCCCAGGACTCCCCAGGTCTGCTCCCTTCATGGACCATCCCCTGAAGATAGTTTTGGACAAGTTACAACTGCATTGAGTGAGCCACTTGTGTGTCCCTTTACTTATTTGGAGAAGGCGATGGCACCCCACTCCAGTACTCTTGCCTGGAAAATCCCATGGACGGAAGAGCCTGGTAGGCTGCAGTCCATGGGGTCGCGAAGAGTCGGACACGACTGAGCGACTTCCCTTTACTTATTTACAATAGGAATATTGCTACAAGTGAGCCTATCCTCTTTCTTTCATTTTTGAGAAAGCCATCCCCTCCTATACTACATCAGCTGAAACTTCAATCAACTCCCTGCCATTCGGGTTGGTGTCTTGGCATACATATTTTATGAGGTTACTGGCCCTTAGTCTAACAGAGCAATAACTTTAACAGATGAATTCTTTAAGGTTGGGACCTTGGGTTATATAAAATTAGATGAGTTCCCTGATGTTATCAGTCCTATAAATCCAAAGTTTTGTTGTATTTACATAAAATGAAGGTTCATTAAATTTTATCCTCCTTGTAGTCTATCCCCAAAATGGTATTATAAATTATCTTCTCCTGGAGTTCTTAATGATCCAAAATAGACTCTTTAAGGAGATCTACTGACAGTGTTCTGAAATATAGAAATGCTGCCCTAACTATAGATTTTTTTTTCCCACAAAAGGTCTGGCTGCTGCTGTTTGTAGATTTGTCTTGAAATCTGTGCCTGTGAAATATTACACACTAAATGCTGAGATATAGTGGATAAAAATACTTACATCTCTCTGCCTGCATATCAGGGGACAGGACTTGCTCAGGAAATATTCATGAGAAAGTAAAAGACTGTTGATGAAGCAGGGCTCAGATGCTCCTTAAATGTCAAGTCAGAATCAATAATAGCATTGAGACTTTATCCTAGTGGGAATGGAGTATGAGAATTGAGCCCACTCCATTGTGGCTTTCAGAGTAATGAATGGGGGAGGGATTGATAAGACCTGTCAATAAAGTATATGAGTGATTTTTGAGTTCAGTACTAGTGATTGCTAAATACCTGAATATTGATCTCTGACAGATGTTAAGATAGAGAGTTTTCTAGATATCTCACTGAAAAGTAGTTGAGAGTCACAACTACCCTGTAAGATGTTTATGATTCAGAAAGTATCCTTAGGTTCACTGAGCTGTGAGAGAAGTGTCCTCACAAGAGTAGGCTGAGTAGATTTCAGGGCGCCCTAAGCTACTCCATCACCCAAAAGTCAGCAAGGCATTAAGAATGCCCCTACAATGGCTCCCTGCAAGTCACTGTAACTTGAAACTATAGGAAACTATTTTTACCTCACAGCCTTCTGAGCATTGTTTGGAGGAGGAAGGGAAACACCTTCTTGATCTAAGAAAATGTGTTAAAATAGGTGAGGAGTCACTACGATGAATCTGAGAAGTACTGGCTTGCTGGGTCTGATCATGACAGTTGTTGGAGGGTTGGAAAGTTTGGGAGCCGGAGGAAAGGCTGATAGCAGTGTTGCTATGGGCATCTTGAATCAGGACCTAAACATACGGCTGACTTTGAAGTGTTTCCATATCTAAAGTTCTGTAAGAGTGTCACCACTAAACCCCGTAACTTCTCATCTCTGTATTCCTAGGTCCAGCCCCTCATTCTCCATAAAGCCTCTTCTGACAAAACTCACCCATTGTAAACTCACTGGACCCACTGAGTAGACACAGACACTTATTTTCCTATCCTATATATTTAGATGACTTGCAATTAGATTATAATCTCATGAAATGAGGGGCAACATTTCTCAGCCTTCTTTAATTCTCCAACATGAGTTCTGAGTGTGCCTTCTGATAGTACGTTCTTAAAAAATACCCTTGTGGAAGAGTAATAAAATACTTAATAAACACTCTAAATACACTGGTTGTTCAGCTGATCCTGACATTGCCATCATATTCTAGAATATTCTCAGCCAGCTGATGAAGTCAGGCCATTCTGGCCATTAACATTGCTTGGTTTGGGTTCCCCAGCTGGCCCAGTGGTATAGAGTCCACCTGTTAGTGCAGAAGATGTGAATTCGATCCTTGGATTGGGAAGATCCTCTGGAGGAGGAAATGGCAACCCATTCCAGTATTTTTGCATGGGAAGTCCCAGGGAGCTTGGCAGGCTACAATCCGTGGGGTTGCAGAGTCAGACATGACTGAGTGACAGCATACACACATTGCCTGGTTTCCTATTTGTCTACTGCTGATATTGTATCAGGCATTTGAGACACTGGAAACATGCTGTACATGCATTTAGAGTTTCAGATGTTCTATAATATGTTATTTCATCTACATATATTGAAGAGTCATGACCCTGTATCCCTCGAATCTTTCTAGTCTTTGGAACTGAGCCTCATGCCAGACCTTGTTATCTAGGACACGGAATAAAAGGAAACATGTTAGGAAATCTGGCTTAGCTTCAAGCTAGTCCTCTACTCTTCATAATCTGAACTGGTGGCCCTGTTTTTCAGTAGCTTCCATCTCTGAAAGTCTCTGATGCTGTGTCCCTAGTTAGATCTCCTACCTCTGAAATTCAGGATCCTCTTGCTGATCTTAGATTCCTGATGCTACGCTTCCTATCGTCATATTAGCCCAGTTAAGAGTGTTAGGTTGGATCCTAAAGTCTCTGAAAAAATTTGTAATTTTTCACTTGCTGTCTGAATAAAATTTCAGATTCTCATTGTGGCCTATGAGGGCACCCAGCATCCCGCCAATGCCAGTCTGTCTGCTTCTTTTCCTGATGCTCCTCCCAGCAGAGTCTCCATTACTTCTATAATTTCCCATGTGCCTTCACCTTTGATCCTCCTCTTTGGGATAGTTTTCTCTTATTTAACTTTTTCTCAATCTTTAGGTTTCAACTTAGATATTACTTCCTCTGCTAAACTCTGGTCTATTCCCAAGGTGCCACATACTGGCCTTATGGAGTATAATATCACACTGGAGTTGAATATCTTATTTGATTTCTATAGTCCTCATTAAATGCTAAGTTTCATGAGGGCTGAGACCACAGCAGCCTTCTGCACAATTTGATCCCCAATGATCAATACTCTTTTTAATGAGAATGAATATATTGCAAGGATGCATAGATATCAATCTTTCCTACTTAGATCTCCTCTAATTATATTTTGGATTCCTGGGATAATATAGACTCCAGCTGTGATACAAAATGGAGAAATATGTCTGGTTTTCTTTGTAGACTTGTATCTGTCTCATACACACAGAGAGATGTACACAGAGACTGAGAAATGGATAGGAGTGGATGTCAAGAACTCTGGGAAAACCTTACGTTACTTAATGGAAAATATATTTCCTATAAATGTTCTTGGCAAAATGAATTGTTTTTAAACTAAATAAAACTACTTAAAATCAAGGGTCATTTGACAGATCCATAGAACATGGTGATTCCCACATCAGGCTAGGTGTCATCTTAGTAGCCTGTTTTCTCAATGTGTGAAAAGCACTCAGAAAATTCACAGCTTGTCAAATGACAGGGAATCACCTACTCTGGGAAAGTGTTCAGATCCATAAATCGCAGAGCCTTATGTCTCTAATGAAAGAAAAACCTACTTTCTTTGATGTGCAAATTTGGAACTTTGCAAAATGGATTTTCATAATGGACTTATTCATGGCTCAGAAAAAACCTGTTGAAGGAGTTGACAGGGAGGGTAAGGATGAAGATGAGATAGATGTAAGGACTATACATTATAAAGTATAATACTTTATCCTTGGGTTTAAAGTATTAATAGGTACACACTAGCCTCTGGGTCTTCTGATATCATTGCAGAGAACAGACTCTCTGATGGGCCAAACCAGTAATTCTCCCATGGCTTTTATTTGGCTCTGGAATGTATAGATCTCGAAAACAGTCTGTTGTGACGTCTGAAGTATTCACAGTGTGTCACGGCCTTGCATTTGCGGGAACGGAGGTGGGTTCTACTGTGAAAGAGAACCATTTCAGAGGACTGCCCTGTAAACAAGGCAGAGTCGACATTGCTGGTGGCAGGCAGCTGAAGCCTGCAGCAGATGCTGCTCTGCATATGGCTGCCTTCTCAGCTTTCAAGAAAACAGGTTACTGAAACCCACCTACCTGTCCTCCATCAGCTGGTGTGTATAGTACACATAAGCTGTGGAGAGGAAAACAGAATATCCTGAAGGGGAGATAAATTGACGCTTTGTTCTTTCAGATGTTATATAACTTACGTCCAGTATGATAGAAGCATCATGTTTTCCAAACACATCTCACTTTGAAACACATACTTACCTGTGCTGAGGCCCTTAGGACTCTGGCTTTCCTTCCTGACTTGTCGTTCTGTTTTGTCATTACAGAAAGTGTGAACTTGGGAGCTTAGCTCTCTGAGACATGAGGGGTAGAGGCGGCTGTCAAAGCCATCAAATAGGCTGAAAGCAGTTCCTCTCCCCTCCTCCACTTTGGCTCTGAACTTCACTGCACACTGCTGTCCCCCAGGGTTCAGGGAGGTACTTGTCCCCAAGGACCAGGACTCTGCGACCCATTTGCTTTCACAGTTGGCAACTTTCCCTAGTCTGATCACCCCTTAAATTTTTGCTCCTGAAAATAATTCAGGTTCAAAAAATGTGAGGGAAATTCACGATTCCATCTATAAACAATTGAACATAGGATTTCATGTTACTCAATGCTCCTAACTTGGGTTTAAAAATTTAAATTTGTTTGTTCTGTTTTCAGTTCTTTTAATCTTTAGACCCTTTTAGGGAAAGATCTGGTAGTTTAGTATACTTTCTCTTTCTCTACTCCAAGTCTGAGCCACCTGTATTCCCACTTTCATCTCTGGAGGAATAAAATGATGTCTTATTTAGGTACTACACAGTTTGGAAGTCCTCAAGACCTTCCTGTCTGACATCAGTTGCAAATTCAGGATTAATCAAGACCATGCTCAGATTCAATAGTTTACTAGTGTCAACTTAAAAAAAAAAAAAAGGACAGTGTGAGAGTTGTGAGTTAAGTTTTCTCTGGGGCAAAATGATGACTGTAGCCTAGGAGACAGCATCTCAGATAGCTCTGAGAAACTGCTCCAAAGAGGCAGGAGAGAAAGTCAGCATACATGTGATTTTGGGGAAAGGGGAGTACATGCAATCAGCATGTTTGTTTTGTTAGTTTGGTTGGTTCTTTTTGCAAAAGATTTCTGCTAGTCATGAGGAGCACTCATCACCACTGAAGGATTTTATTGCTTTTCTGGATATGAAGAGATATAAGAATTATATATATATATATATTTTTTTTTTTTAAATTTTATTCTTTATATTTTGGGGCTCCAAAATCACTGCAGATGGTGATTGCAGCCATGAAATTAAAAGATGCTTACTTCTTAGAAGGAAAGTTATGACCCTCTTAGACAGCATATTAAAAAGCAGAGACATCACTTTGTCAACAAAGGTCCATCTAGTCAAGGCTATGGTTTTTCCAGTGGTCATGTATGCATGTGAGAGTTGGACTATAAAGAAAGCTGAGTGCCGAAGAATTGATGCTTTTGAACTGTGGTGTTGGAGAAGACTCTTGAGAGTCCCTTGGACTACAAGGAGATCCAACTAGTCCATCCTAAAGGAGATCAGTCCTGGGTGTTCATTGGAAGGACTGATGTTAAAGCTGAAACTCCAATACTTTGTCCACCTCACATGAAGAGCTGACTCATTTGAAAGGACCCTGATGCTGGGAAAGATTGAGGGCAGGAGGAGAAGGGGACAACAGAGGATGAAACAGTTGGATGGCATCACTGACTCAATGGATATGGGTTTGGGTGGACTCCAGGAGTTGGTGATGGACAGGGAGGCCTGGCGTGCTGCGGTTCATTGGGTCGCAGAGTCGGACACCACTGAGCGACTGAACTGAACTGAACTGAAGAATTGGGTTCATAAAATCAGCTCCCAAAGACATCTAACTATCTGAAGACCTGTTCTGCCAGTTTTTCTCAGAGCACAGAGTGCCTCATTTCTGCCCTCCACTCTGAGAGTCTTTCAAGGAGGTGTTGAAAGTCAGCAGCTGCCACAGCACATGATTTAATTCTTGTGGAGGTAGATGGCAAGTGCCAATGGCAAGTGCCAATTTGTAGTTGACACTGGAAGGACTCACAGAACTCATTCAGGACTGTGGTTTATTACAGCAAAAGAATTCAGAATACAGTCAGCCAAGGGCAGAAGGGCGTAGGACAGGGCCTGGGGAAGATGCAAGCAAGGAGCTCTGTTTCTCTCTCTCAGCGACACTATGCGGACAGTGTTTACTTGTCTCAGTAACAACGTGTGACAATACACACACAGTATTGACAACCAGGGGAGCTCACCTGACCCTCGGGGTTCAGAGTGTTACTGGGGCTCAGTCGTGTAGACATGCTTGACCACCAGGGTATCTGACCTTAGATTCCAGCTCCTTCAAAGGTTGAACTGATACTGTAAATCTCATTTTCAGCATAGACTATCTGGCATGTCCCAAGTTTGTAAACAGACACTCTTATCAGGCAGGACATTCAAAAGACTTAGAGATTACTTCTTAGAAGCCAACACAAAAGCCAAACCTATCTTTGAGCAAGATTCATCCTGTGCTGCATAGGTACTTTTATGCCTCCAGTTAAAAATGTTTTGGGTCTTTTACAACTTTTGGAAATTTTCTTGTTATTATTTTTATTTTATATTTTTCACCAGTGGAAATGTTTTAGTCTGAGATGTTTTAGTCATGTCTGACTCTTTGTGACCCCAATGGACTGTAGCCCACCAGGCTTCTCTGTCTTTGGGGATTCTCCAGCCAAGAATACTGGAGTGGGCTGCCATGCCCTCCTCCAGGGGATCTTCCCAACCCAGGGATCGAACCCATGTCTTCCGCATTGCAAGTGGATTTTATACCCTCTGAGCCAACAGGGAAGCCCTTTATCCAGTGGAAATGTTTTAGTTTGAGATAAATGAAGATTTGGGATCTCATTCTTGAAAACCTCCCTACTGGCTGGTATGTTTCAGAAGGCAAGTCTTGGGGCTGAATTCTGTCACACATACAAGCTCTTATTGTCAGACCAGTGAGAAATAAATTTTTAAGAGTGCCAAAATATTTTTAAAACTCAATATTAAGTCTCGGCTCTCTTTCTTTTTAAGACATTCTCCCAACCTTAAGAAAACGTTCATTTGAGGCAGATATGAAAATATTCTAACTTCACAATTCAGGTAAGTAATTAGGTGATAGAATCATTTTGAGCCTAAACACAGAACCCATGTGTTCTAGGGCCAGGGAACCCATTCTGAAGGTTGTAGCTTGCTGTTGTACTCGGATTTTTACACTCTGTGTGTGCTGTGCTGTGCTGTGCTCTGCTTAGTCGCTCAGTCATGTCTGACTCTGCAACCCCATGGACTGTAGCCCGCCAGGCTCCTCTGTCCATGGGGATTCTCCAGGCAAGAATACTGGAGTGGGTTGTCATGCCCTCCTCCGGGGAATCTTCCCAACCCGTGTTTCCTGCATTGCAAGTGGATTCTTTACCATCTGAGCCACCAGGGAAGCCCAGGAATATACTGGAGTGGGTAGTCTATCCCTTCTCCAAGGGATCTTCCAGACCCAGGAATCGAAGCAGAGTATCCTGCATCGCAGGCAGATTCTTTGCTGACTGCACTACCAGGGAAACCTACGCTCCATCTAGCAAATGCGGAAGGTATATAATACATGTATATAGATATATGATGTTTTGCCAATCTTGAATTCATTTCAGCAGCGGAAAACCATTTTTTATGCTAATTATAAAACCCTTCAGCAATGGTGAAACCTTCAAGAGAGTTGATACTGTTGGCTCTCTGGAGTGTAGATTCTTGATTATTCTTTCAGATGCTAACTAAACACTCCATAGTATGTATCCTAATTAGAATACATTGAATGTTAACTAAATAACGCCCCTAGGATATACACAAACTCTGACCTGTGACTATTAACACACTGTCTTTAGACAATATAAAAGGCCTTTCTAGAGAAGGCTGTTTCTTCAGTTCTTCTGATTTCAAATTCACCTGGATTCTGTTGCTTTCTTTCTTTCTTTTTTCCCTTCAATGTTCCAGTTTTGTATAAGACCCCTTGGGTCCTCACATCTTTCTTTCATTCTCATTTCACTGGCCTAATCTGAGTTTCTCTTGAACAGGTCCTAGGACACACTCACAGGTGAGAAAGTATCACTTTTTCTGGCAAATTTTGTGGGTCATTTTTAAAGCACTTAAAGCATCCCACATTTATAGCTTCTCTATTCATTCAGAAAATTTTGATAAAATCCTATTCTCTGTCAGTAAACTCTTCTAATTAACGAGAGTGCTCCTGAAAGACTGGTCCATAGAACGCTGGTCTGCAAGACCCAAACTATTTTCACAGTAACTAGGATGTTATTTGCTTTTTACATGGTATTGATATTTGTAGTGATGGTGTGTAAACTTCTAGTATATTAATGATCAAGGCAGTGGCATCAAACTGAAGAATGGTTACTCTAGTCTTTCCAGTTTAAATTTTTTAAAAAGCCATTTCTCTTTTAAAAAGCAATACAGTTTATTAATTTTATTAAACCTGACCTTTGAGCAAACAGCTTTTTACTATTTTGTGTAACAAAATAGGAAGTATACATAAAATATTTTTGCTTTACAATGAAGTATGAGGGCTATCACGAGGTTGAGTTGTGTGCTGAACTATTTTTTTGCACAGAATACCATTTTTCCTTGACAGAGCCTCTGATGCCGAAACTATGGTTGTTAAGATTTGTGTACTTTACAGACATTTCCTTAAAAATCTCATTTCAAGAAAACAAACTACCATATTTATTGCCAAGGATACAATTGGAAATTTTAAAGTAAAATATATTTTTGAAAATATGTGTCTTAACTTGGGCTTGAAACCTGCACAAAGGAACGACAGCCCACTCCAGTATTCTTGCCTGGAGAATCTCAGGGACAGAGAAGCCTGGCGGGCTGCAGTCTATGGGGTCACCAAGGGAGGGACACGACTGAGTGACTAACATTTTGGGCTTGAAAACTTCCCCATTCTTAAAGATTTTTCTGATAATCTCAATGATGACACAAAGGTGATGTTTTGGTATTGTATAGTGAAATATGTTAATGTTTGGAAGATGAGTGTAACTCAGTAAACCAATATTTTCTAAAAAGTATCAATGTATAATGTCACAGAATTACGTGTAGTAAGAGGACCACTTGATGTACAAGATAGACCAATTGATTTTAATGTAATAGAGTAACAATGTTTACTTAGAGAATTTAAGTTTCCATATTGTAACTAAACTTCAAAAACTTCTACTTATTGAGTTTTGATATAGCTTAAAAAAATAATATCCACAATCATGTGAAAAGAGCTATGAAAATGTCTCCTTTTTTTCAGTATCAGTGTATGTCTTTTGAAGTCACATATTTTTCAAATACTTTAGCAAGAGTAGTAAGCCAGACATCAAAGATATTTGCAAAAATGTGAAACATTGCCCCTCTTCTCACAATTCTTTTCTTTGGAAAATATAATTATTTTTTGTAAAAACTATGTCATTTTCTTTAAAAATAATAAAAAAGGTTTATCATCATTAATTTTAAGTTAATACATATTTTTGAATTTTTTGGTGTTAAATGTTGAATGTCATAAAGTGACAAATGCAACATTCACCATCATTCGTAGTGACAATTTTTTTTTTCTCATGATGAGAACTATTAAGATCCACTCTCTTCAGTTCTGTTCAGTTCAGTTCAGTTGCTCAGCCGTGTCCGACTCTTTGCAACCCCATGAATCGCAGCACACCAGGCCTCCCTGTCCATAACCAACTTCCGGAGTTCACTGAGATTCCATCGAGTTAGTGATGCCATCCAGCCATCTCATCCTCCGTCATTCCCTTCTCCTCCTGCCCCCAATCCCTCCCAGCATCAGGGTCTTTTTCAATGAGTCAACTCTTCGCATGAGGTGGCCAAAGTACTGGAGTTTCAGCTTTAGCATCATTCCTTCCAAAGAAACCCCAGGGCTGATCTCCTTCAGAATGGACTGGTTGGATCTCCTTGCAGTCCAAGGGACTCTCAAGACTCTTCTCCAACACCACAGTTCAAAGGCATCAATTCTTTGGTGCTCAGCCTTCTTCACAGTCCAACCCTCACATCCATACATGACCACAATGAAAAACCATAGCCTTGACTAGACGAACCTTTGTTGGCAAAGTAATGTCTCTGCTTTTCAATATGCTATCTGGGTTGGTCATAACTTTTCTTCCAAGGAGTAAGCGTCTTTTAATTTCATGGCTGCAGTCACCATCTGCAGTGATTTTGAAGCCCAAAAAGATAAAGTCTGACACTGTTTCCACTGTTTCCCCATCTATTTCCCATGAAGTGATGGGACCAGATGCCATGATCTTCGTTTTCTGAATGTTGAGCTTTAAGCCAACTTTTTCACTCTCGTCTTTCACCTTCATCAAGAGGCTTTTGAGTTCCTCTTCACTTTCTGCCATAAGGGTGGTGTCATCTGCATATCTGAGGTTGTTGACATTTCTCCTGGCAATCTTGATTCCAGCTTGTGCTTCTTCCAGCCCAGCATTTCTCATGATGTACTCTGCATATAAGTTAAATAAGCAGGGTGACAATATACAGCCTTGTCGTACTCCTTTTCCTATTTGGAACCAGTCTCTTAGCAACTTTTAAATATGTGACACAGTATTATTAACTGTAGTCACCATGCCCTGCATCACATCCCCATGACTGATTATTTTATAACTGGAAGTTTGTACCTTTTGACACTTTTTGTTCTTTACATTTCTTCTTGATGAGGTAGTAGATCCTTTAATAATTCTTTCAGACAGGTTTGACTGTGAATGATAAATTCTCTAAGTCTTTGATGCTTCAGGAGTGAATGATACTTCAGATTTTTATTTTCACAGTTTCACTTATTGTGTTACTTTCTATCTCTATTTTTGCTGATGAAAAATCTAACTGATGTCTCTGTAGACAATCAGTGTTCTCTTGGATCTAAATACCTGGATTAGGCACACTAGCAGATTTTTTTTTTTTTTTTGAGATGTTTTGGGGGCAGATGTTGTTTCTAAATCCTACTGTGTAGACAAATGTCAAGTTTGCTTCTGAATTAGGCTTATGTCTCTGGGCCTATCACTGTTCCCAACCCATAAGAGGTGTTCAAGACAATTGTTTGTTCTTGTTGTTTGTTTTATTTTTTAGTAAAGAACCAATGAATGAACGAATGAATCATTAAACCTCATCAATTTTGTGGGCAATTATTATAAAACTGAAACTTCTTGATAGTGGAGGTGTTGCTGAAGGATGTTAATTTGAGAGTCTAGACTCTGAAGCTTTGTGGAGCACAAAGACAAACTGAGAAGTTGATTTGGTGGTTAGGATTGGTAAAAATCTGTGGGATACCATTCATGTTGCAAAAGATCGCTAAATGTTGCTTGCTAAATTTTGCTGACTTGGCTGCAGTGGGATTCTGACCCACTGGGATCAGAAATGGTGCCTCTACACTCCATACCTAGGAGTGAGGTCCTCAGAAATACTTCAGGACTTTGAGTCCAGGCTTGAGTGAAAAGCAAGTCAGGAACAGAAGAGATCAGAACCCACTAGTCAATGAAACACAAACAGATGTGAGAGAAAAAAGATCTTAACCAAAACAAGGGTGCGTGATGTCGGGACAGGTTACCTGGTTCAACTACAATGTCAGATCAGATATTAGCTTGACTTTACTATGATACCATGATGATTTATTCTGAAAACTGAATTCACATTTTGAAAAAAATTCTTAATGCCATTTCTTTAAAAATCAGTTTGTGTAGGTGGTCAATACCAGATGTTAGCAAAATCTTATTGTCTATTTCTGCTTATTAATCTCACACCCTCGTTCTGATAACCTGCTATAGGACTTTGTAGAGAATATTGTTTGGATTAGCAATAATTTCTAAAATATCTTTTAGCCACTGGAGATATGTAGGCTGTTATATCTCTGCTTAAATCACAGATACACTCACACACACCCCCACACCCCTAAGCAGACTCCCACACACATATACAGAGGCATACACCCCTGTAAGTACTTAAGGAAAAGTCTAGGGATGTGTATTATCAGATGTAGAAACTCAAAGCAAAATTTTTGATGTCAGTGAACTAAAATTTTGTCTTCCCCCAAGCCCCTTAAAAAAGGCTTATAATGTTTAGAACCATGTAGAAGAATACCCTGCCTCTCTTTCCTCTCAATCCAGGTTGAGTTAAGCGCTGTGTGGTCACATTCTTGGTTCTATGTATGATTGAATCCTACTGCACTCCTTGTTGTTGATTGTTGGTTAAGTCATGTCTGACTCTTTGCGACCCCATGGGCTGTAGCCACCAGGCTCCTCTGTTCATGGGATTTACTGGAGTGAGTTGCCATTTCCCACTCCAGGGGATCTTCCTGACCCAGGGATTGAACCCATGTCTCTTGTTTGACAGGTAGATTCCTTACCACTGAGCTACCTGGGAAGCCTGTATTACTCTCCTTGTGCTGTGCTTAGTCGCTCAGTCATGTCTGACTCTTTGAGAACCCATGGACTGCAGCCTGCCAGGCTCCTCTGTCCCTGGGGTTTCTCCAGGCAAGAATACTGGAGTGGGTTTCTATGCCCTCCTCCAGGAGATGTTCCCAACTCAGGGATTGAACCCAGGTATCCTACATTGCAGGTGGATTCTTTACCATCTAAGCCACTAGGGAAGCTCAAGAATACTGGAGTGGGTAGCCTATACCTTCTCCAGATCTTCCCAACCCAGGAATCAAACAAGGGTCTCGTGCATTGCATGCGTATTCTTCACTAGCTAAGCTACCAGGGAAGCCCTATTACACTCCTTACCTGTATTATTTATCTCTGAGCTTTTCCCTAATATCAAGCTCCTTTCCCTCACCCCATTGTTGCAAACAACGGGGTTGGGCACGTGGGGAGGGGGTGTTCATTCTTTAACAGCATTTGTGTTTGTGATTGTCTTTGACCCTAATCTCTTTCTCTGAGTACTAGGGTCAAAATTTTGTTCTAGTCTGGAAGTGGTGATGAACATTTGCCTTTAAAGCCCTCACTGGGAAAAGCTTGGTTTCTCTTAGAAGCTGACCTCCCCAGCTCCCATCTCACACCTGCTTCCAGCTGCCACATTTCATGAGCCTGCTGTGCTAAAACACATTAAAATGGCAGGCACTGACAATTTCACATAATCCCCAAAGTCAGGGAAGCTGGATCAAGGGAAAGTTTACCCAGTGAACATCAAGCTGAAGAAAAGGTGAAAGAATTCAGCTCTTTATTAGCAGTTTTGAGTTCTCCATCGAGGAGCTGAGAAAGCCTGCCTCTGTGAATCTGAGCCAGGACACTAGTTGCTGTGCTGTACGTGGCTGCTAGTGAAAATGACACTCACAGGCAACACTCAAGTGTACAGAAAACTAGTTGTATTTCTACAAAACCCAACTCCAATTGCTAAGTCAGTTTAAAATCCCAATCAGGGCATTTTCCATTTTCAAATACTCTCTTTTCTTCCAGAACAGTGTGTGGACAGGGAATGAGAAGTTCCAAGGTAATGAGGAGGATGTATGTGCCATGTAGATGCTCCCAGCTCCCTGCGCCCTTATTGGCCTCTGCTGAGACACCTCTTCTGTCTGTGGCTGCAGTTATCAACTGTCCCCAATGCCTCCCAGTTGATGGAGGACACTGTTGCTCCCACCCAGGGTACCTCCCCTGCCCCTGGCTGCTGGATCATCTGTTGACCAGGTAGGCATCCTGTCTCAGTTCTCATGTACTGTCTGAAGCGCAGTAACATTATTTAGAGTCGGACACAAGTTAGCGGCTAAAGAACAACAACTTTTCACTGTGTTTGCTTTATACATTTCTGCTGAAATATCTAAAATAAATGATAGACTGTGATATTTCATCACTAAATACTTTAGAAGGAACTCCCCCTCCCCCAAATAAAGACATTTTCCTATTTAACCACCTACTTAAACTTATATTATCATCCATGGTATCACCGACTCAATGGACATGAGTTTGAGTAAGCTCCGGGAGATGGTGATGGACAGGGAAGCCTGGCGTGCTGCAGTCCATGGGTTCAAAAAGAGTTGGACATGACTGAGCAACTAAACAGAACAGATAAGCCTTTACTATTAACTGATATCCCATCCATATTTAAATGTCCTCCATTAGCCTTTAAATGCCTTTTGGTGTTGGTGTGTTCAAAGTGGGGTCCAGTTAAGGTCCACACACTAGCTTTGGTTGCTGCCTCTTAACAGTTTCCCGCCGGGAACTGATGTGCCCACCGTCGTCCCCTTTCCCCCGTGCCATGTTCCTATTGGGCAGACCTAGCAGGTTATGTTATAGAAAAGCTCACCGTCTAGATTTCTCAAACTTCTTCCTGGTTTAACTTGCTCCTCTCAGAGCTGCTATTCCCGTTAGCTGGAAATAAGATCTACTACATGGATTAGATGTACAATTTCTACAGGGCTTCTTTGGTAGCTCAGATGGAAAAGAATCTCCTTACATTGCAGGAACTCCGGGTTCCATTCCTGGGTTGGGAAGGGACTGGCTACCCACTCTGATATTCTTGCCTGGCGGATCCCATGGACAGAGGAGGCTGGTGGGCTATAGTCCATGGGATTGCAGAGTCAGACACGACTGAGTGACTAAGCCTGTCACTTTCACGACAATTTCTACAATTAGAGAGACTATTTCAGGGGTGAGGGACAGGGGCTATGAGTCTGGTTGATTCACCCTTGGTGAGTCTGCTATTGATTACTGTGTGAAGGTGATCCTTGTTCACTTCTAAAGTACTATATATATATATATTTTTTTTTTTTTTTGCAGTATTTTCCACACTTTATAATTTCAATTAATTCTGGAATCTAACTTGGACATGTGTACTCACTGAATAAGTCAGCTTTCACTTTAGGACATTGCTCAGGTTCCATAGAATACTGAATGCAGGCATTTAACCAATACAAAAAGATAAATGGTGCTTTAGACAGTGCATTCAATATATTTTTGAAATTAAATTAAAGTTACTGTTTTTTGCTAAGGAGATATCTAGACTACTCCTTTGATTCATTTCTCCCACTCCCTGTAACCTTCAATTTTTTGTCTAATCATATTCCCAGAGCAGCTGGGTATATACATCTTACCTTACCAACACTTCAGAGATCGTAAGAGCAAGGTCACAGATTGAAGGTTTTTCTCCTCTTCGTGTTTCTGCAACACACACCAACATATACACATATGCACAGAGAGAAAAAGAGTTGCACAGTAAACATACCTCATTCACTCAGTTTTATGAGGAAGTTTTCACATAACACTGATTATCAGGACAGGTGTCACTATCAGTGTGTACAACGTGTACATCTCTCTGTGTGTGCGTATCATACATTTAAAAAGATAATTCAAATCTAAAATGCGCCTTGCAAGTGACTGCATTTTAGAATCAAGGGAATGTGTGAGTATACCTGCTTGAGATCAGCTGTGTGAAAAAATAGTCTTTCCTTTATATTCTGTATGTTTATGTACTTTTCTATATAGCGGTCTTGATGTCTTAATAATTTTTATAGTAATTTTGTTTTCACTGAGAGTAGCACTTTGTTGTAGGGACATGTGGCCTGGCTTCACTGATCTGCAAACGACACCCCCTCTGAGTACTATTATCATCCAGACGGTTTTCTTACTGAGCAGTTATGAAGGTTTATGACCAAGTTATAAACAGGAGAAGGGAGCTTATGTTAATGAGGTCAACACTGTTTCTGTTATGCCTTTGACTTATTAAACAGTCCCCCAAAGGGAATACCTTTTCCAAATGGGCTAAACAGAGAGATAAACTTTTACTAGCTGAAGACTTAAACTACAAGTGTACTTAATGATGGGGAGCTGATCTAACGTTACATGGAACCATGCAATGACACCAATGTCATAGAAATTATTAGAGTAATATTTATTTATGTATTTGTATAGATAGTTATTTCTGTGACTGTCTCAGTCAGCTTGGGTTGCCATAGCAAAACTCCATGGACTGGATAACTTAGACAACAGGAACTTGTTTTCACATAGTTCTGGAAGCCGGAGAGTCTAAGATCAAGGTCCCAGCCAATTCGATTTCTCCCTTCCTGGCCTGCTGGATGTCATCTTCTCATGCTGTCCTTACATGGCAGGGAGAGGGTGAGCAGGCAATCTTTCTGGGCATGATGAGGGCCCCATACCTGTGATCTCCTCTAGTCTTGATCTCTGTCTGAGGACCCCACTTCCAGATACCCTCACTTTGCAGGTTATATCTTCATCATACAAATTTGGGGAGGATATAATCATTCCTTAAGAATCTTAATATGGGAAGTGGGTGAATGGGATGGAAAAAATAGATCTATTTTATTAGACTGACTGGTTTACCTATCAGCCTCTGGAGATTTAGAGACTTCCCTGTAGCTCAAACGGTAAAGAATCTGCCTGCAAAGCAGGAGACCAGGGTTCGATCCCTGGGTAGGGAAGATCCTCTGGAGAAGGGAATGACAATCCACTCCAGTATTCTTGCTTGGAGAATCCCATGGACAGAGGAGCCTGGCTGGCTACAGAGTCAGACATGACTGAGCAACTAACACACACACACTCTGGTGATTGAGGTTGTATGTGCCTTATTCTGACACTGCTGAGTTCTGTATGAGAGGAGATGCCCTGGCCACCGTCCGGTCATACTTGATTGCATGAGAATGTGCCTATCACCGATGAGTTTGTGTAAAAGCTGACATTACAGAAAAGTTCAAATATTGAGTATATGGTTGATAGTCTATTAGACTAGCTCATTCTAGCACAGTGAACAAGAGCATGCTGGTTGCAGTTTTGTTGTCAATATTTCCATGGTTTATCAATTTACAATTATAGTCTTAGCTCAGGATTTGTACAGCTTTTGATAAGGAAGCCACCAGCTTGCATTTGGGTGGGGTGGGTAACCAGACAGCTGCTCATGCATACCAATGAGGATTTTGTCAATGCAAGTCTGGAGAGCCCTTTAAAAAATTCAGCCCTTAGTGCCTACTTTGAGCTTGGATGTGATATGTGATATGAGACCACTTAACCAGCAAGTTTACCTCTAATTTTAGCTTCACCTGAATTAAAACTGGCGTGATATTGCATACTGCTACAGACATTAGCAACTTTAAAGTGCAGAAAGAAAGAACCGGAAATTAAATGCGGTCCAAGGGAAGAATCACAAGACTGCCACTGGTGGTTTGGTGTTGTTGTCAAAATTTCAGGAAATCTCTGATGAATATTAGGATAAAAGAGATAATTTGCTTCTTCACAGGAACACATTTTTAATGCCATTTGTTTCCTACTTTGGCAGTTTAAGACAATCTGCCCACACACAAAGGAAGCAAAACAAAACAAAACACACTGTTTGGGGAATTGATTCTCCAACAAATCCCTGTTGAATAAGCCAGGGTCCCCAGTAAAAAAGTATGCTTTACACCTCCTGCCTACTCCCCAAACATCTGACCGTTGGGCTGATGTTCCATCAAACCAAACAGCTGGACAGGCCATTGCGCCCTTTTGTTTTGACTAGCCCAGGGGTATAAGCTTTGTCTTTTGTGTGTGTGAGGGAAGAGAAAATACAAGGTTTCTATATCGTCTCCTAGATTATTGAAGAGACCACTCCCTGACACTCAAGTGCCAATAAAGTGAATGGAGACTAGCTGTTCTCATTGACTATACAGAATGATGGCAGATAGGAAAAGGGACAGTTACAACTGGGATAATAGTCACAAAACAACAAAATGAAGAATATCCGATAGTTGTGGGTATGCATGCTCAGATCAGATCAGATCAGTCGCTCAGTCATATCCGACTCTTTGCGACCCCATGAATCGCAGCACGCCAGGCCTCCCTGTCCATCACCAACTCCCGGAGTTCACTCAGACTCACGTCCATCGAGTCAGTGATGCCATCCAACCATCTCATCCTCTGTTGTCCCCTTCTCCTCCTGCCCCCAATCCCTCCCAGCATCAGAGTCTTTTCCAATGAGCTGTTTCTTC
>NW_011494846.1:5020489-5020720 GCF_000754665.1 Bison bison bison
AGCAGGAGACCAGGGTTCGATCCCTGGGTAGGGAAGATCCTCTGGAGAAGGGAATGACAATCCACTCCAGTACTCTTGCCTGGAAAATCCCATGGACAGAGGAGCCTGGTAGGCTGCAGTCCATGAGATCGCTAAGAGTCGGACACGACTGAGCGACTTCACTTTAACTTTTTACTTTCATGCATTGGAGAAGGAAATGGCAACCCACTCCAGTGTTCTTGCCTGGAGTTA
>NW_011494846.1:5020820-5023879 GCF_000754665.1 Bison bison bison
AATTTCATGGCTGCAGTCACCATCTGCAGTGATTTTGGAGCCCAGAAAAATAAAGTCTGACACTGTTTCCACTGTTTCCCCATCTATTTCCCATGAAGTGATGGGACTGGATGCCATGATCTTTGTTTTCTGAATATTGAGCTTTAAGCCAACTTTTTCACTCTCCACTTTCACTTTCATCAGGAGGCTTTTGAGTTCCTCTTCACTTTCTGCCATAAGGGTGGTGTCATCTGCATATCTGAGGTTGTTGATATTTCTCCCAGCAATCTTGATTCTAGCTTGTGCTTCTTCCAGCCCAGCGTTTCTCATGATGTACTCTGCATATAAGTTAAATAAGCAGGGTGACAATATACATGCTCAGTCAGGTTCAGCTCTTTGTGACTCCATGGACTATAGTCCGTCAGGCTCCTCTGTCCATGGAATTTTCCAAGCATGAAATACTGGAGTGGATTGCCATTTCCTACTCCAGGAGATCGTCCTGACCCAGGGATTGAACCTGCATCTCCTGCACTGGCAGGTGGATTCTTTACCACTGAGCCATCTGGGAAGTCCAGTCCTATAGTTAGTGAAGGCTAATTATGCAGGAATTTATGGTATTAATTAACAAATCAAATCATTTTGCACTAGGAAGTGTTATAAGATTTAAAGACCCAAAAGTGTTAAAGTGTTGTCTTTACCTTCAAGGGATTAGCTGAGAAGCATGTCAATATGCAGACACAAGTATTATATTCACTGTGATATAAGTTTTTACCATATACAAGAGAGACTCTTAGGAGCAAGCCAGCCTCCTTACTGGGGAAATCAGGAAAGGCTTCAGAGGAGAAATAGAGTGAAATACTGGGGGGAAAAAAACCACAAAAACATCACAAAGCAGTATATGTTAAATAAAAATGAAGAAACCAAGTATCTACTGAATAGGATCTTAAAGAGGGGAAAACCAACTTCTATTTAGAAAGGGGAAATAACATAAAAGAGGGGGAAATGGAAGTGGCCTCGAGTAATATTTGTTGTATCGTTGGAAGGTGAAAGGGTTGTTCAACCTGAGCTATTCTAACACATCCTTAGTTCCTGCTTGTGCACACAATCTTTGGGGGACCAGGCCTAGTGATGTGAGGATAACTGGGGCAACAGAAGGCTGTAAAGTTGTAACCATCTTGATATATATGGAGATGAGAAGACAAAGCTAAGTCAGCCCAAACTGGGCTTGTAATTGACATTTGGTTTCCCAGTATTTTGTTATTTTCTGCTTTTAAAAAAAATTAATATACTTCTCTAGAAACACATATAGAATTAGCTTATTATCCACTACAGTGTAGTTTCCTATAAAATAGCATGAAGTAGAACTTACATCGGAGAAGGCAATGGCACCCCACTCCAGTACTCTTGCCTGGAAAATCCCATGGACAGAGGAGCCTGGTAGGCTGCAGTCCATGAGATCGCTAAGAGTCGGACACGACTGAGCGACTTCACTTTAACTTTTTACTTTCATGCATTGGAGAAGGAAATGGCAACCCACTCCAGTGTTCTTGCCTGGAGAATTCCAGGGACGGGGGAGCCTGGTGACTTGCCGTCTATGGGGTGGAACAGAGTCGGATACGACTGAAGCGACTTAGCAGCAGCAGCAGCAGAACTTACATAGTAGCAACTATATTATGGTACTAGACAAGAGGGAGAAATGTGAAATTTGTCTCATTTGAATATAAATTCATGGGAGGAAATCTTAGTTTACATTTTGAGTTTGAGTCTATATCTCTTAAATCATTCCCAAGAAATCTTTGAGTAAATGTCCTTGGATTGCTGAGTGATTGCTTCCTCTCTGAGCCATAACCAAAGTATTCTTACCACTATTAAAAATGGATTTGGGGTTAGGCAGACTATGTGATCTTAAATATGTAAGTGTTAGTTGCTCAGTCGTGCCCGACTCTGCGACCCCATGGACTGCAGCCCACCAGGTTTTTCTGTCCAAAAGATTTTCCAGGCAAGGATACTGGGGTGGGTTGCCATTTCCTTCTCCAGGGGATCTTCCCAACCCAGGGATTGAACCCAGGTCTCCTGCACTGCAGGCAGATTCCTTACCAACTGAGCTACAAGGGAAGCCATGTGATCTTAATGATCACTTAATAATTAATCCTTAATGTAACATGAAGTAGGGGACAGATTTGTCAGCTTTCTTCAAAGATACCTCTTTCCAACTGAGGAAATTCTTCATGGTTAGTCAGCTAGCCACTCACTCATGCAGGCCCCAAATGGTAATGTCTGAATGTGAGTGTTTGTGTTTTCTGGATGTGTGCAAGCCTTTTGTGGGAATAAAACCCAAACCCCAAAATCTGTAAATGGTTTGATGCCTTAAATAGAGGCCTAAATTGGTATATCACATTGGTTACATTTTTATCAATACTTTCTTCTCAATATTAGACTAATTCTCTTATGCACAACAATGCAGGCTTTATAGGTAAGTTTTGTCATGTGATGGAAAGATCCCAGAGTTATAAAAGTGTTTGAATGAACTTCTGGGATTCCCTGGTGGCTCAGAGGGTAAAGCGTCTGCCTGCAATATGGGAGACCTGGGTTCGATCCCTGGGTCGGGAAGATCCCCTGGAGAAGGAAATGGCAACCCACTCCTTGCCTGGAGACTCCCATGGACAGAGGAGCCTAGTGGGGATCATAAAGAGTCGGACATGACCAAGAGACTTCACTTCACTTTCACTTGAATGAATTTCTAGTTCCTTCAATTCAGTTCAGTCGCTCAGTTGCGTCTGACTCTTTGTGACCCTATGGACTGGGATCCATGCACGCCAGGCACACCAGGCACACCAGGCTTCCCTGTCCATCACCAACTCCGGGAGCTTGCTCAAACTCATGTTCATCGAGTCAGTGATGCCATCCAACCATCTCGTCCTCTGTTGTCCCCTTCTCCCCCTGCCTTCCATCTTTCCCAACATCAGGGTCTTTTCCAATGAGTCAGTTCTTCTCGTCAGGCGGCCAAAGTATTGGAGCTTCAGCTTCAGCATCAGTCCTTCCAGTGAATATTCAGGACTGATTTCCTTTAGGATTGACTG
>NW_011494846.1:5023979-5049585 GCF_000754665.1 Bison bison bison
GGAAAAACCATAGCTTTGACTAGATGGACCTTTGTTGGCCAAGTAACATCTCTGTTTTTAATATGCTGTCTAGTTTGGTCATAGCTTTTCTTTCGAGGAGCAAGTGTCTAGTTCCTTAGCTGTGCCTTGAATTACCTCTAAGACCTCAGGTAAGTTGCTTCATTTGGGGGGACTTTGTTTTCTTCTTGTTTCAATGGAATGAGTAAAACTAGTTGTTAGTACAAATCCTTTATTTTCAATAGTTTTTGGTTCTAGGAGTTCTGTGCAAAAACCAGAGCAGTCTTAGTTTCAGAAATGAGATTTTAGAAATCTATTGTTAGGGACATTTATATCATTTGATTCCTACAGTGTCTAATTCAAGTTGACTATCAGGAAACAGCTCTCCATCTTCCTGTTGAGAGACTGATATGGAGTTTGGCAGTATTGCCTAAAGAATTCCAAAGAAGTTGAGTTATATAGAACCCAAACAGGAGAAGACAATTTGTGTAAGGTCATATGTGTCATGTGGGTGACAAAACATTTCCAAGATAAAGTCATTTTTCCCCTACAACTCTTGGCTATGTCAGAGGAATTTTGTTTCTGCTAGTATTTCTATTACAGATAATAATTTCTATTATAGATAATTTACCTTATGATGGCAGAAAATTAACAGGAATTTATGACCCTTTGGTAAAGAGGGGTAGCTCTGGTATATAGAGGGCTTCCCTGGTGGCTCAGATGGTAAAGAATCTGCCTGCAGTGCAGAAGGCCTGGGTTCTATCCCCAGGTTGGGAAGACCCCCTGGAGGAAGCCACAGAAACCCACTCCAGTATCCTTGGCTGGAGAATTCCACGGACAGAGGAGCCTGGCGGGCTGCAGTCCATGGGGGTCCCAAAGAATCGGACACGACTGACTGAGCAAGCACAACTGGTGTATAATGGTAGGGAGGGATGGTTGTCAGGGGGAATCTCGACCTCTCTTTTGGAGTCATGTGGGGAACCAGTTTTTGGGATTTCTCCCATCCATACTTTGCTTAATTTTATATGTATCTGACCAAATATATCCAAAACTATTTTACTCTAAAGCGTTGATTATTTGCTATAATATGTTGGCACAGTGGTTAAGAACCCCCCTGCCGCTGCAAGAGATGCAGGAGGCATGGACTTGATTCCTACGTTGGGAAGATTCCCTGGAGAAGGAAATGTCAACTCGTTTCAGTATTCTTGCCTGGAAAATCCCATGGACAGAGAAGCCTGGTGGGCTACAGTGCATGGGGTCGCAAAGAGTAGGGCACAACTGAGTAACTGAACATACAATATGCAAGGAATTGTTTTAGCCTCTATAGGAAACAAAAAGATGATCCTTTTCTTCAAAAAAAGAAAGAAAAAGAAAAAAATTAGTGATGGAGACTCAGCTCACAGTAAGAATACAAACCATTATTCTGTTGTTAGAAAATAAATGCTAATTATACTATTTATATAGTTAAAAAAAAAAAAAACTAAGAGACCTAGAACAAAACCATGACAATATTTTTTATTCAAAAGTGACATTAAATTTTGTTACAAGCAATGACTCGTTATACTCAGAAACTTAATCCAGTTCATGCTTAATGGATAGAATCCCAGGTGACCCATGAAAAATACTTGCATGTAAGAACTACTTTTCACTTGATAGGAAATGTCTAATTTAATTTTTCCAAGTTGAAATATGTAGGACAAATTATAATAGACCGTTTTCCTTCTTAAGAAATTTTAATTATTTGGCTTGCATGATACCCTATCATGAAAAAATGTTTTCACCCTACAGCTTTTTAGTTGTTCTAGTCCAATTTCTAGTTGAAGGATGAGGGTACTGGTACTTTTGATATTGATATTTTAATTAAAGCTTAGGATGTGGACAATGATGAGAAACCAGAGGTGTAATTTCTTTACTTGTAAATGTAGATTTGTATTTGAACCTGGTTCTACAGTTCAAAGACTCTTGTGGGAGAGTAAAACTCCTTGATCTATAAGCATGAAGGACATTATATTTCCCAGGTGGCTTGAATGAGATAGTAAGTGTGGTTATAAGGTTTTCGGATCCTTTGATTCTCTTACTTCCTAAATTTAGTTAAACACTATGGAAATAATTTCTTCTGCCCTGTTGTTACTATAAGAGAGATTAGAAATGCATCTCAAAAAATATAAATGGGATGGACATGATCACCTAAAACGTTCAAGGTGATAAAAAAAAAAATCTCTACTTAGATTGATTTGTACTTTGAGGTTACAGGATTTTAGAATCTGGTAGCCTTCACCAGGTTAAGGAAAGTACCTGTTTATAGGCAGTGATTTCTCAGGAGCCATGCTATCTTCTGTGACCTTCCTGCTGTTTTCCTGCAGATACATTTTTCAACAGGATAAGAGAGGCAGGACACTTACACACAATCCCTTCATTGCTATTTTTTTCCACAGAATACTGTTCTATTAAACAAATAGAAATGCTTTTTTTTTTTTTAAGTCTTTGATTTCTTTTTGATTCTGTAAAACAGGTGTAGAATAATACTCAGGTGAAAAAAGTACCCTTCTTAAATAATGATTCAGAAAACTTTAAGATACACTCTCTCATTTATTAAGGTTTGCTGACCTTCTGGCTCCCAAAGGAAGTTGCTTCACTCAGGCTGTAAATGTTAATGTTATGGAAAAGCTCCATGTGGAGGCCTGGCTTCCAAAAGGGCAGCTCTTCCAGTTGGTCCCAGGAGCTGTGCAGCAGTGGCTGGAAGGAATATTCCACCATCAGTCCATTAAACAACATTCCCATTGAACAGACTCTGTTCTAGGGAAGATTAAATTTTGGAAAATCTATAGATAAAAGAATATTTGCATGATACTCGATTCCATAAAGCTGAGAGGTATATCTACCTTGAAAGTGAAAGTGTTAGTCACTCAGTCAAGTCTGACTCTTTGCGATTCCATGGACTATAATCCACCAGTTTCCTCTTCTATGGAATTCTCCAGGCAAGAATACTGAAGCAGGTTGCCATTCCCTTCCCCAGGAATCTACCTTAGGTCTTCTTATAATGATTAATATGCCAATATTCATGAGGAATATCCTGGTAGAGTGATGCTGTGAGCATGGTCTTCTAACTATATTGTTCCAGGCACTCCATGGCACACAGCAGGCGGGGTTTTGGTCTCTCAGCATTGTTTTGTCTCTATGACCTTGCCACTGACTGGGTCCAGATGAAGCCTTAGGTGCTTAGCTGGAAGGATTCCGTAGGTTTCCAAATTAAAGAGATCAGCACAACTGGATCCTAGGAATGGAACCAGTTTCTAGCTGCACTTGCCAAGCTTTCTTTGTGGGCAAGAGCTTCTGTTGGTGTGTAGCATGGCTGAACTAGACCAAAGCATGGCTCTCAGCGACAGAACCGTGGCTCGAATTCATCAAGATGCCCGTGTGCGAGAAGTGCTGCACTCAGACTGTCCTCAGAGGGGTGGCTTGTGTACTGACTGCAGACAAACGATTCTGACATCTGGCCGTCCGTGCCATTGCCTGCCATGAGGCCTCTGCATATTAAATCGCTCTTCCACTGCAAACATTGAAAGCAGCTACTTGGACATAAAAGTACAGATCTGACAAATCTAAGCCCAGCTAGAGGACCCTGACTTCTTCCTCAGGACATGCATAAAGGCACACTGTGTGTCCCTTCTTAAGTAAGCCAGCTCAACATTTCTGAGGTTTAATGGGAGGTGATCCCCAGTATCCTCCAAACGAACAGGCAAAAGATACACACACATATATATGTATGTGTGTGTTATACACATACTTCATATACAAAGTCTTTCCTCTAGCAGGAAAGAGGATACTGCTTCAGTTTGCTCCATCTTTCTTCCTCTTTCTGTTCTTTGGTGTTCGTCTGCCTGTCCTCTATGTCTTCTTGTTTCTACCTCTAGCTCTTCTCTTTCTCTTATTCTTTTCCCATCCTCCCTGTCTCTTAGCAAAGTTGCTGTTGAAAAATCTCTCCAACTGCACTTGAAAATGACTATGCTTTCACTTGTAGTTGTTACTTACTAAGCATTGCAAGGCAGACAATATTTTTCCTGCACCCTAGAGAAAAGAGCTCATCTTTTCGCAACAGTCAACTTTTTGAAAATAATAGTTTTCATTTCTGTGGTGCTCCCGCAGAATTTACAAAGAACTCTCACACGCCTAATCTCATTTAATCCTCACAGATATTGTTATCATCTTCACTTACAGGCGAGGAAAACCTAGGGCAGGGAGAAATGAATTAATTAGGTGACGTGCCTTAGCAAGTGCCTGGGAGGTGGTAGGTGGTCCTGAACTTCCTTTGTCTCTGCTGAGGTAACATGCTGTCTCAGTTCCCAGTCTTCTTACTCCAAAGAACAAACTCCGTGTTAAATCATAGCCTCTAGGACACAGCCATCGGTTGAGCTGTGCGTTTCTGGAACAGCAGAGAGAGGAGGTCAGCAGAGTGGCTAATTCTCTGTCTCCCTGTGCCTGCTGTCAGACATCATTTCTTCCTAGATAGAGAGGGTGGGAAGCCCTCTGAAATGGCAGTTTAGACGGACAGAGAAAAGCCTTCTTGTGCTTTTGATTTATTTGTGAAATTGAAATTGCAGCATACGTATCTGTAGAAAGGGACAGGCTCTTCCTCGGGTGGCTTTTCCCCCTCTATTCATTTATCTTCCGTGAACCACCTTGCAGAAAGCAAAGTGAACTTCGCTGCCCTGCAGGGCCCTGGATTTGAGGCACGCTTGGGGATAAGAGAGCCACACGCACAAATACCACGCGAGTGGCGGCGCAGAAGCGTGAGTGCCACGTGGTCATTTTTGTTGGAATGCTTCACAGAACAGATGGGCTTTTATGAGTTTTCTGAAGTTTGTTATTATAAATCTAAACTGTTGTTCCGAGGATTCTTTCCTTCTCCATACATTTTAATATCTCTATTTGTATTTGGTGCTTATGAGATGGCAAGGCGGTTCCCCTTAGAACTGGGCATCTCAGGGCATTGTAAACTTCCATCACTAGGCACTCCACCTCTTCAAGCTGTTGGGCTGGGGGAACAGATTTGGCTGTAGGGTCTGTGACCACACCTGAGGTATTGTTCAGGGGAGGTCATGCTACAAAAACAAACTCAAAGCCAGATCTCATGAGAGACTCTAGGTGTATTTCTTGCCCTTGAATTCTAACGCAGGCTGGAGGGGTGCAGGATATGGCAGGGCAGTGGCACCGTCTTCCACATGGTGAGTCGGGATACAGACTGACTGATGCCCCAACAATGCCACATAAGATTTGCCAAAACAGGAAAAGAATGAACCTGGAGAATCACGGAGAGAATTTCTATCCCCATAGTTCAGAAATGACAGAGAGCCTTCTTTCCCAAGCCTCACTGGCCAGAGCCGATCACATGGCCTTGCCTACCTGCAAAAGGATTAAGAAGTATGGTTTTCCATAAGCCAAGGAGGAAGAATAGAAAATGGGATTTTCTCTGAGAGCTCTTTCTCAGCCTTGTTAGACATTAATGTTTGCAGAGATATCGAGTTCACCATTATTGGAAATTTGGTAATGGATGTATGCTACCCAGTCTCCTCCTTTATTCAAAGTGAGTTGAGTGAAGTTGCTCAATTGTGTCCGACTCTTTGTAACTCCATGGACTGTAGCCCACCAGGCTCCTCCATCCATGGAATTTTCTAGGCAAGAGTACTTGAGTGGGTTGCCATTTCCTTCTCTAGGGGATCTTCCTGACCTGGGAATCGAACCTGGGTCTCCTGCATTGCAGGCAGATGCTTTACCATCTGAGCCACCAGGGAATTCTTATTCAAAGAGAAGAACAGAAATACATGTAATAAGAACAATCAGATAATAAAATAATTCTTTGCCTTTAATTAAAATATGAATTGCTTTATATACATAACCAAAGTTTCTTCTACATGACAGTCACCTTTTAATTGCCACTTTCTCAAGTAAAACAGTTTAAGTGCACATTAACCATTGAGCCAGGAAAGACCCTAAAATTTCCTGAGTGGTCAGGACAGGTCAAAGTAGCATGAAATAGACATGTCTTTGCTATTAGAACTCCAGCCATTTAAAAATTGAACATGATGAAATTTGAAATTCAAATTGTGGGGCTTTCCTTTGGTGCTTCAGGCTGAAAACCACATCCCTTAATAGTTTCTAAGTGCCTGGTTCCATCTACTTTTAAAGACAGGAAAAAATTAAAGCCAAGGTCTAAACATTTGAAGGTGAAAGGAAATCACCTCATGCATTTCTGGTAGCATTATAAATTAATACAATCCTTTGGGAAAATAATCCAGCAAAATGTATCAAAAGCTTCGCAAGTGTAGTGTTGCTACCAATATGTCAAGAGTCATAAAAATGCTTATAACCTCACTAATCCCACCTTTGGGAACCTAACTCAGAGAAACACAGTAATCCCTTATCAACCATCTCAGGTAACATTCATGAAAGGCAGTGTGGTTGGCTGCCACCTTGAAAAACTACTTTGATAAGGTCATGATTTGATTAAAATGAATGGATCAGTGATAGAGAAAATATGACCTTATATAGATTGTTTTCAAAATTAGGTAAATGAAAATTCTGCAAAGCGTCTATTAACCTGAATACGGTAGGTTGTTTGGCTTAAAACCCTGCTTCTTCCATTTTTCTGCAAGATCACTGTCGACAATGAGAACTCCTCTGGCAGAATCACCCAGAAGTTTTCTGTTCTACCAACTATTTCTCTCCAGTTTCCCAACGAATACTTAGTGGCCTGGAAATCTAACATCTTTTTCCCTTTCATTCTTGTGTATTTTATATTACAGATGTTGACAAAATGCTTAAGTAACCAAGTGGCCTTACAAATATTCATGTTTCATTTTGGCATATATTTTCTAGATCTGATCTCCAAATCCATATGCTGAAAGTATAGAGGATACACACACATTTTGCCTCCATGTTATGTTCGTAATATATTACATAAAGAGCAGAAATTTATCCTGTTATTTTTCTCTACTTCTCATTTTGTTTTGTTTTAGGGAATTGGTTTGAATGGGCTATTTGTACCAAGAATGCTAGCTTTATATTTTTTCTTATCTCTGAAGTGTAGTTTGTAAGAAATTCCAATTTCATAATTTGGGTAGAGAAGTCTCTTTGCTTAAGGAGTATCACTTGAAGAGCGTCACAGATTTATTTCAGCATTTTTAATTTCAAGGAAAATTAAAGTGCCACCCAAATATTAAAAACAATATAATAAATCATTCACTGTATGGAATATTATGCAACTTAAATGAATTCTTATGAAGACTATGAATCACTTCCAGTGTAATGTAATTTTTAAAGAATTAATATAAATCACTACTTTCTGTTGCTGCCTACTCTGTATCAACCATGCCCTCTCCTGCCCCCTCTAACATTAATGTCAAACATCTATCCTAGGAGAAATTAACTATCGGCTGACAGAAGGGTTGGAAATGAATGTAACTAGGTTTGGGGCAGCATCTCTGCCTCCCTCCAGTTCCTCCTAAGCCACTGCCCATTCAAGCCTCCCCGGATTCTGAAAAATCCTGTCCCTGATGAACATGGTGTAGGAGAGTCCGCATTCAGCTTTCACTCTTTTCATAGCCCCCAACCCCAGCTCTGACCCTCAGGCCACACCCCTGAGCAACCTTGGCAAGCAGCTGCGCTGCAGTTGGCTCTACTTTTCCTATAGGGAGTTCAGGACTCAATGCATGTGTTGCATCTGTGTTTGCAGATTAGACAGGAGCTGCATTTGTGCAAGATGGTTGCCATAGGAGAGTTAGGGGCAATTCAAGCTTTTTTGTTTTGGTTTGTATTAAGGTACTGTTTTTTTCCCCCAGCTTGATTGAGGTATGACTAACAAATAAAAACTGTACACATTTAGGCTGTACAACATGACTTTTTAAAGGTGTATAATATGATAATTTAATATATGAATACATTGTGAAATCAGCCCACTCAAAAAGTCAGAACAGGCTACCTTCTTTAGTATCCATGTTTTTTTTTTTTTTTTCCAGTTTCTCTGGATGTGGTTTCCTAAGGGATTCCAAGAAACTCCTGTGCAAAATTTTATATGTATGTGCTTCTTTCAGCAGACTCTCAAAAGCACCATAGCTCAGTTGGTAAAGACTCTGCAATGCAGGAGATGCCAGTTCGATTCCTGGGGTGGGAAGATTCCCTGGAGAAGGGATAGGCTACCTAACTCCAGTTATTCTGGCCTAGAGAATTCCATGGACTGTATACTCCATGGGGTCGCAAAGAGTTGGACACGACTGAGTGACTTTCACTTTCACTTTTTCACTTTCAAAAAGAGCCTCACTTTATAATGCCCTAACTTTTAAGTTAAGTTCATTTCTCCTAATGAAAAGCAATGTAAATACCAATTTCCAATTGTGATCTCATTTTAGTGAACATTTAAGCACCCGAGTCAGATAAGACAGCTAAGGCTTTCTAACTTGGGAGCTAAAATAGAGATTCAGATTTGATGTTTCTCTAAGTCCAATCATGCTGATGGTTTTATTTAATATAAAACCAGTGTCCATCCAGGAGGATATTGAGCCTTCACACATGTCACAATCTATATAGTTCTTTCTTAATTCATATGACTAAATAGTTTAAATATATTTATTGTGATGTATAAAAACACTGACATTTACTTTGATAGTTTCCCCAGGAAGAAAATATCTTTGTTTCTTTCACATTCTCCTCTAGCAGAGACTGCATTAAGACTGTTTCTTTTAAATTATTTACTTGGAGTTTTGTACCTTTCTATGTAGCAACACCCTTGTTCCATCTCCCCAAAATTTACTTTTCCATGAAACCTCTGGTCTGCAAAGACGCATGATGTTCTTGGAGTCTTAGTGCTCCTAGTAAGATGAAGGGAGGAATCTGTTCAATTACCTTTCTGTGAGATAAGAGAGAGGGACAAATACTGTTTGCAACTAAAAAGTCATAAAACCATTAGTGTAATTTGAAAGTAGTAATTTGTGTGTGTGAATCAGAAGATATAGATTCTCAGGGAAGGTACCTTGTCTCATTTATTTTTGAAATCTAGTGCCTGAATAAGTGTCAGACACCTAGAAATCATCTAAAACCTGTTGGTTGAATAAATGAATGAATGTTTGCCCCAAAGATTCATTTGAAAGGCATTAATGACTGGGAAAGTCGAGGATGCCAGACAGAGCAAGGTTGTTATATTACATGTATATATGTTGATTATTTTATTTTAGATTCTTTTTATTGTTCTAAGTAATAAAATATTGCTATCCGTTTTACTCATGTCATTTTAAATGCCATAAACGTTGATGATTTGCAGATACACCTAAGCAAATAGTGAAGAGTAATTCCTAATGGATCAAAAAGCAGCAGTGAAAAGTCCTCATTTCTTTTCAAGGAGCCAAGGGAAAAAGAAGAAACAAAAGCTGAGTGTGTATTATTGGTGTGTTTGTGCATGGGTGCTGCTGCTGCTGCTAAGTCACTTGAGTCGTGTCCGACTCTGTGCGTGGGTGCACTCTCTTTCAAACATTCTGTTCAGTGTTTTACACATATTCAATTAATCCTCTACTCAACATTATGAGGAAGTTACTATCCTTATTTCCACTTTACAGCTTTTAACAATAAGCTAAGACTTAGATCATTTTAGTAACTTACATGAAATCATATATCTGGTTAGTGGTAGAGCTGTGTTTTTAAACCAAACAGTCTGATTCTAGGACCCATGCTTATAGCTTCTCTACTATTCTACACTCTCTTTGTATTAGGAAAATAACACTTTCATGGGCAAAAAGATTACTATTTTCATACTATATGGGAAAGTCAGAATAAAAAATCAAAAGAGATAATGAAAACTGTAAAAGTGAATTCCACTGTGGTTCATTGAACCCAGAAATAGTCTCCTACAAACATGAATGCTAGAATCACTTTCTAGAAATAAATAATAAACTTTCTTTTTTAAAAATTTTGAATCCTTAAAGACTCTATTTCAATGTGTTCTCTGAATTGTCTAGTATCTCTCTGCTTTAATTAATAGCTGTTTCCAAGTGTGATAGGTGATTCATGCTAGTCTTAATATTGTATATAATTGGATCTCTAAGGCAAATTTATCTGTCAAAGTAAAATTGATCTACAAGTAGTTCCCTCTAGCTAATACCTAAATTAGTTTCACCTGGACTCTGCCCTCTGATTCCTTCTGAATTATACCCAAGGAAAGAAATCTAACAGCTGGTATAGGAAAGAGAAATTGTATTTGAAAGATTGTAAGGTGAGTCCAAGCTGATTATGAAAGGAACAAGAAAACTAAACATGTTTATAGGCCAGCTTTGGGAAAATCAAGCTTACAATGCATCATATTTAAGAATAGTTAAAACCCACAGTTCAGAATGGATACTTTTAAGAAATGTTGGTTAAGACTCTTAAATCAGTAAGTATTAGAAAACTGTGATGAGCCAAGGGTTTTGAATTCTACTGTAAATGTTTTCCAGTATAAACAGAGACTCTGTATAAATCTGTTTTCCTCATTATTTCCTCTTATTTTTTAAAGAACCTCAAGGGAGTGTCCATATTTACTTCCTTTCCAGGGGCCAAGTATGCAGTAATTTCTCACTCAATGGATAATGAGTCAGCCTTAGACAGAAGTAGAGTAAATAATGATTTATTTTGTGTGTTTTAAGAACACATTGCTGTTTGAAAGTTATGCTTTCAGGAGCGCCCCAATTCGACAGGGCAGTGCTCCACAATGCCATGCAAAGTGGCCACCCCTGCTCTGCGTCTCATCACCTCCTATCACTTTCAGGACCTCATCATGATAATCATCTTGTTTTCTGTATTACGACACTTATGAGTCGTACTCACTATGTCTTGTCCTGTTAAGTCATGAATTCTCTTTTTCCTATATCAAATCTCAAGTGGCCTCCCACAGAGTTGAGAACTCTTCCATCATCCATTATCGGAAAAATTGCTGGTCCAAAAATTGGAAGCCCCAGTTATAATGTCAATAAGACACTGGGTGCTACAATGGGTCTCTGATCATCATTTTATTCTTTGGTTAAATGCAAGTAATCAGCATCACTCAGAGAAAGCAATGGCACCCCACTCCAGTACTCTTGCCTGGAAAATCCCATGGGTGGAGGAGTCTGGTGGGCTGAAGTCCATGGGGTCACTAAGAGTTGGACACGACTGAGCGACTTCACTTTCACCTTTCACTTTCATACATTGGAGGAGGAAATGGCAACCCACTCCAGTGCTCTTGCCTGGAGAACCTCAGGGATGGGGGAGCCTGGTGGGCTGCCGTCTTTGAGGTCACACAGAGTCAGACACGACTGAAGTGAATTAGCAGCAGCAGCAGCAGCATCACTAGCTTTGTCCAAAGTGAAGAACACCAACTCTACAGGATTCTCTACAAATAAACTGATTTTCTCTCAAAAAATTTTGGGAAATATTCATATAGCCCTTTTAGATATCAATGGCATATGAGAAAAGGCCCTTATTAGAAATCCTGAAATCAGAAATGATGCAAACATAGATTAGATTTTCTGTACATTATTTCCTCATATTTTTAGACCATGGAAGCCTCTTATAAGAAAATGTGTTAATATCTTGTAACACGAGATTCCAAGAGAGAAAGTTAGGAATCATCAACATGCAAAATCCCTTCCAATCCCAAACCTTCCAGGGTTATTATTGTTACTGGGCAGCATCCATGAGTATATCACTGTCAAAACCAGAATATACTGGCAGAGGTAGCATATTAATCTGGATGCCAGCTATCAGCCTTGCATTTATTTTCTTCTTACAAAAAGCAGTCATTCAGTATATATTACACTAGAACTTATAGAGGTGAAATTAGTAATGCAGTTCACTCTACAACAACAGGGCTTTGAACTGCAGGAGTCCACTTATATGCAGATTAAAAAAAATAGTAAATAGTATAACACTACAGATTGAGTTTGTTTGAATCCATGAATGTGGAACTGTAGATGGGGAAGAACCAAAGATATGGAGTGCCGACTGTAAGTTATCTGCAAATGTTCTACTGAGCAGAGGTTTGGCACCCCTAACCCCCACATTATTTGAGAGTAAACTCTCTTAAAAAGTTTTTGGTATGAAGGAGGAGGCCAAAATATAAAATATAAGAACTATATAGTTTCTGATGGCATATGTGTGAAGGGCACTGGAGACACAAGGCATATTTGACCAAGTCTGGGAAAGGATGCTGTGGGGGCATCACTGTAAGAAGGAAGGTGCCCCTCACGCTGAGTTTTGAGAGACAGACAGGATGTATCATGGAGGAGCATTTTAGGGAGAGAGAGCAGAATGAGCAAAGCCTGGCTTGTTCAGAGGTCACTGGAGACATTTGCCAGAGTGATTTCAGTGGACTTGAGGGAATGGGGGCCTGATTAAATGGAATGACACATGAGTTGGGAGATGAGGAAGTAGAGACACACTTCAAAAAGACTGTTCGTGAAACAAGTATAAAGAATGGATTGGCAACTGGAAGGGGAAGTCTTCCTGCAAGTGGGTTTATCAGAATGTCATCTCCCCCAATAGTGAAATGGAGCAAGAAGCAGTAGTAACGCATCAGAAAACTGCTGATGGGAGAGGAGAAAACATGAGAGCATTGCTGAAAAGGAACATGTGGGCTTGAGGTGCTCATATACCTTTAAGTTAAGCTTAGAGAGAGTTGAAAAAGTGCTGAAGACACAGACACATTTTCCCCCTAAAACTTGGCTGTGATAAAAAAACAACACCTACATAACAAATTCTGATTTCTCACTTTAAATATCCAGAAGGCTGGCTTTATATGATTTAGTACAAAAGGGTGACATTTCATTGAGCTAGTTCATAAAAATAGAAAATTACCTTTCCTTTTTGTCTATGCTTATATATATCTTGAGAGTATTCAAAGTGTTTCATCACAGGCTGGATAATATGTTGCTCTGAGCTGTATAAATCCAAAAGTGAAGCAAAATATAACCACCACAGTGGTCTGACTTGAGCTTAAGAACTGTTTTCTAGGGAAAGAAAATGTAATTCATAGCATGCCTTTCCGGAGAGGTAGCATTCCCAGCAAAGAGACCTATATTATTGTAAATATCAAGCAATCCCAGTCCTGTGCATTCTCTTTACAATTTATCTGCCTCAAGTTGATAATAATAATAATGTGTTCACTTCTGCAGCATCTCAAATCCAGGGATTTCCAAGTGCTTTGTAAATGTGAATCAAATCTTAAGACACCCCTGTGAGGCAGGTGAAAATGGTTACTAATATTTTATAAAGACAGTAATGGATGAGGAATTTACCAAGTTCACAGAGTCATTCGTTTGTTGACGCCTAAGATTCTGGGATGAAATCATGCATGTGTGCACACACATACACACATTGGGTCCTGACTTCTATGAGTCCAGCACATCAAAAGAGGCAAGTGTGTAAAGAAATCATTGCGCTAAATAGAAGATATTTACAGGATGCAGACCTGGTTCAAGGGAGGTAATAAACAGCTCTGCTTGGGGAAACCAGGGAAAGTTTCAAAGTACATAAGACATTTGGTCGTAACTCTGAAGGATGTTAAGTATTTACAAGGCATAGAATTGAACAAAGCAGAAGATGCATAGGGTATAAAGCCCTGAAGATAGGAAACTGAATGATGGATATATACATGTATGCGTGTGTGTGTGTATATGTATGTATATATATATATATAAAAACCAGGAGGAGTCCTGTATGACTGGGACAGGGACCTCCAACTGAAATGCCTACGAGGCAGCACATAGTTGTAAATGAAGTAAATGGTCTACGTGGAGATGCTGGCAACTTGCAAATTATGCACTTGGCACAGAGGGCAGGGGCTTGTTGCTCATTTCCAGCTGGGTTGTTGCCGTGCAATGCGGTCTGTCATACAATCTGCTTTTTCAAGATAAGCTAGAGATCAAGATTTCAAAATGGTCTCTATTTTTGAATGTTTGTGACTAATGTTATTTTTTAAAAATTGTGTACACCAGAATATCTCCAGCACATCTATAGATAAACTCAGCCTATCAGCAGCTATGTTGCCACTTCTACAAATGTCCAGAGAAAGGGATCTCAGTTTTCGCCCTCCTGTTTTCGTTACAAGGGGCAGAAACAAAATCTAAGTTAGTCTTGGAGCTGTATCTGGAAATTTAGAGACTCTATGGGAAGCCTGAAGAATAAGGCATGAAAAATCCTCACAAACCAAGGGAGATTAGACAGAAGGGAGCACAGCTGAGGTCACACTACAGAACGAGTCCTTCTGCTGGACTCTCGATGGTGCTGCAGCTGTCTCCTAACCGCTCCTAATTCCTAATGGCAGAATCTTGACCTCCCTCTGTGATATATCCTGCCCTCCATAGTTTCAGTATCAGAATGGAGGACCCAGTTGGCACAGCCGTGGTAAAATGCTCACAGCCAAGTTGATGGAATGGTCCATCCAGTTTGAGAATGGGAGATAGAGTCTTAACTCTAACCGAGACTCACACACTGAGGATTGGTGTTCAGTGCTTTATAGCTCAAAAATGCCAAGTGTTTACCCAACATATATTGAGATGGTAGAATAATCAGCCCTCTCATCTTGGCTCAGAAAGATTACTTCCTGTGTGCTTCTGGGTTAGTTACTTAACCTCTCTGGTGTTATTTTCCATATCCATAAATCTAAGGGACTAGGACCAGAAAGGCTCTAATGTGAGTAATAAGTGATGCTTCTAATTATAACTGATGTTATAATGATAAGTGATGTTTCCTTACAACTCTGTAATTGAATGATTTTCATTGGCATTACCATCAACACACAAAATGTCTAGAAAATGAACATGACTTCTATAAGATTGCTACAGTTCACGGACATTTAGAATGTTGAACAGTTAGAATGACTCAGCACACTGGTAGTCTGGACCCTGATGTTTTGCACTGGCTACGAATGCCTTTATATTACAGAGCATTTCAAGAGACTAACTGTTCCAGCTTTCTTTTTCTTAATTCCACTGTAATCAGCAAATGCACCTTAAAGTGTGAAGGAACAAGTGAGAATGTATCCTTTAAAGGCAGAAGTTGTTGTACTAAATAAAAAGTAAGAAAAATGCACATTAAATATAAATACACAGGGACGCTCAAGGTAGAATGATAGGAAAATAAATGATGTAATCTCTAAACGTTAGAATGCCGGAGGCTGGTGTGGCTATTAATATGGCATAAAAATAGACTTCTGGAAACGAGTATTACCAGGAATAAAGAGAGAAACTTTATAATGCTGAAGGGTCAACTCATCAAGAAAAATTATTTCTAAATGCATTGTGTGCTCAGTTGCTTGGTCACGTCCAACTCTTTGTGGCTTCATGGACTATAGCCTGCCTGGCTCCTCTGTCCATGGGATTTTTCAGGCAAGAAAACTGGACTGGGTCACCATTTCCTACTCCAGTGGCTCTTCCCAACCCAGGGATTAAACCCGCATCTCCTGTGTCTCCTGCATTTGCAAGCATATTCTTTACCACTGCACCATCTGGGAAGCCCAAATATATATACCTTATGAATGAACCTAAACGAACAGGAAGCAAATTGATAGACATTAAAGATGAAGTAGAAAATTCATAGTTACTGTTAGAGACAGCGGTAGTCCTTTCTTAGTACTATATATTACAGGTAAACAGATAATTGAAAAGTATAAAGAAGATTCGAACAAATAACCTGACCTAACTGACATACACAGAGCACTCCAACCAGAGCCAGAAGCATACATGTTCTTGTCACATGTATATGAAACATTCACCGAGATAGACCACGTGGTGGTTCATGGAACAATAAATGTAAAATGGTCAAACAATAAAAATGTATTCTCTTATCATAACAGATTAAATAATAAGTAGTTTTCTGGAAAACATTCCAGATTATTTTACATTAGATTACACCCTTTAAATAATCCATTGATCAAAGAAGTAATACAAAGTTGATTCCTTGGAAAGATCATTAAAACATAAAACTCTAGCTGGACTGATCAAAAAAAAAGAAAAGACAGAAGACACACTCTGCCCTTATTGGGGGTTTAAAAAGGAGGAACTATGTTTCCTAGAGATGTTAACTTATGATGAGAATATTTAAACTATACCAATTTTCTGATGGTTTTGAAGAAATAGACAAATTTCTTAAAACTCAAAAATTATCAAACTGACACATGAAGAAAGAGAAATCTAAATATCTACCTTAATTTACTTAGTAAATTAAGGCATAGTTTAAAATCTTCCCTCAAAGAAAGTTCCGGAAGTGTCTGGCTTCATTGGTGAATTCTATTAAGCATCTAAGAGAGGAGAGATATCAATCCTAAACAAATTCTTTTAGTTGGTAAATGAAGAGGGGATGATTCCAAACTCATTATAAACCCAGCATCACCCTGAGACCAAAGTTAGAAAAAAGTCATTTCAAGGAAATACTATTAATAATTTTTTTCAACATAGAAGTAAAATTTTAACAGAATATTAGCCAAGTGAATCCAGCACTACATTAAACTGATAATACATCCTGAACAGGTGGAGTTTATCTCAAGAATGCAAAATTGATTAACATTTTCAAATTGGTCACGTCACTAAACATATTAATATAACAAAGAATAAAGTACATAAATATTTCAATATGTGCAGAAATACTTGACAGTATTTGACAGAAATGAACACCCATTCACAAAAAACTCAGCAAACTAGAAATAATATTTCTCCTGTTATATTATGGGCATCCCAGGTAGCTGAGATGTTAAAAAAAAATCTGCCTGCAATGCAGGAGATCCGGGTCCAATCCCTGGGTCAGGAAGATCCCTTCGAGAAGGGAATGGCAACCCACTCCAGTATTCTTGCCTAGAGGATTTCATGGACAGACCATGGGGTTGCAAAGAGTCGGACACAACCGAGCAACTAACACTTTGATTTCACTTTTACTGTTATAATAGCATTAAAATAAAATATTTAGAAATAAATATGAGATATTTGTATGCAAGACCACATACTGAAAAGTGCAAAATGTTGCTGAATGACAGCTAAAGCTAAACACATGGAGAAATATACTGTGAGTCATCAGAGAAATACAGGTTAAAACTACACTGTGCTTCCATCACACCCCCTCTGCTGCTGCTGCTAAGTAATGTCAGTCGTGTCCGACTCTGTGTGCAACCCCATAGATGGCAGCCCACCAGGCTCCCCCATCCCTGGGATTCTCCAGGCAAGAACACTGGAGTGGGTTGCCATTTCCTTCTCCAATGCATGAAAGTGAAAAGTGAAAGTGAAGTTGCTCAGTCGTGTCCAACTCTTTGCGACCCCATGGACTGCAGCCCACCAGGCTCCTCCGTCCATGGGGTTTTCCAGGCAAGAGTACTGGAGTGGGGTGCCATTGCCTCCTCTAGAAAGGTTAAAATTAGAAAGACAGGCATTTAATAACGGGAAAATCTCCTGGAGACGGAAATGGTAACCCACTCCAGTATTCTTGCCTGGAAAATGCCATGGAGGGAGGAGCCTGGTAGGCTGCAGTCCATGGGGTTGCAAAGAGTCGGACATGACTGAGTGACTTCACTTTCACTAAATCCATTGAACAAGGATGAAGTTCTACGATTCTATTATTATAGAAGATCCTTCCTAATAGAAGGAAGTAAAAAGGTGTCTTAAGACACCCTTTCTCACATCATTGATGGATGTGGGATTTAGGACAGAATGCTCATTCATCACAGGAGGACCAGTTAACTGCCCAAATCAGAGCTACATACTGAGCACCGATGTATCCCTTCATTAGAAGCACGTGCAACTGCTCTGAGTCGTGACCCAGTGAGGTCCGAGTGGAGAATGTTTGAGCAGTGCTGGTCAGGGAGAGGATGAGCTAGAGGTCAACCTGGAGAAGTACTGGATCCTGACAGCAGGCATCACTTGCCTCTCAGCAAATGGGCTGTTCTGTGAAAGGAAACAATTGCTAACTCTCAGGCTTATCTGTGGGCTTCCCAGGTGGGAAGTTCTCTGCCACTAGTGGCACAGAACCCATCTGCCAATGCAAGAGAAATGGGTTCAGTCCCAGGCTTGGGAAGATCCCTTGGAGGAGGCATAGCAACCCACTCCAGTATTCTGGCCTGGAGAATTCCATGAACAGAAGAGCCTGGTGGGCTATAGTCCATTGGTTTGCAAAGAGTCAAACACAACTGGAGTGACTTAGCACAGCACACAGACTTATTTGTAAAGAATTTTCACTTTATTGGAACCATTGTTAATGAGTTCCCACAGGAAGAGGTCTCTAGACTTGTGAGTTCTGTCCCCCTAAATCAGTGTAACTCCCGTTTCCAGTTCCAATACAAATATCTTCCCATTTTCTGAGTCAGAATGGGATGTAGAAGGCTCTATGCCCAGATAATTCTGACCCCCATTAATCTCAGTCATGGACTGAGATGGAAAAATAGCTTTACTGTAACTTGATGTCTTGGACTTTTCCCACCACCTTTCTGGCCCTGCATTTACCATGTTACTAATAAAACACCCAAAACAAAAATAAGTAGGTCTAGCTGACCTCAAGTGTAAAATTGGGGCTGGAGGAAATGGATCTGCTTCTAATGGATTTTCATACAAATCTCACGTGCCTCTGTGGCGTTGTGACTCCTATTTGAGAAATACTTTTATAGATTAGTGGTTTTATTTTTTATTCTGTGTGTGTGTGTATGTGTGTGTGTGTCTGTGGTTTGTGAGATCTAAGTTCCTTGACCAGGGATTGAACTTACATCCCCTGCAGTGGAAGCACAGAGTTTTAAACACTGAAACACCAGGTCAATTAACCGTTCTTAATTAGTTAAAATATAGACGTATGATGTTCTCCGCAGAATGAAGAAAACTGATTTTCAAATAAAACCAATAATTTAATGTGATTTCTTCTGTATGCATATGTGCATGCTACATTGCTTCAGTCTTGTCTGATTCTGTGTGACCCTACGGACTGTAGCCCTCGGGGCTCCTCTGTTCATGGGATTCTCCAGGCAAGAGTACTGGAGTGGGGTGTCATGACCTCCTCCAGGGGATCTTAAATCCTGCATTGGAAGTACCACCTGAGAAGCCCTTTCTTCTGTATACTGAAACACATAATGGGAAAGTTCCTCTAGTTTATTGAGATATTTACTCTATTTTAGTGTACTGTTTAGAATGAGGACCAAGTGTTATCAAGAAAAGATCAAGTGTTTAGGAAAGTGTTTAGAAAGTGTGTGATGTGTTTCAGAAATTTTCATCTACAACTAATAAAATATATATTTAACTTTTTAATTATAAGTGTTTTTGAACATATACAAAAATAGAAAAAAAAACTTTTTATACTCAATACTCAGTTTCAACAATTATCCGTGTGTCCAGTCTTGTTTCAAATATAGCCCTCTGTCTGTATCCCTACCCTTCCCTGTACTAGTTTGGTGCAAATCCCAGAAATGTTATCATTTCACTGGTATCAAAAGAGACTGTAGCCCACCACGTTCCTCTGCTCATGGAATTTTCCAGGCAAGAATACTGGACAATTTTCCTTAATATCCCTTAATATCATCAAATATCCTGTTAATATTTAAATTTCTATAATCATCTCATAATTGTTGGTTAGAATCAATGTGCATCTTTGTCTCTTTTAATTTGTAGTTTATTGCTAATCCTATTTTATCCACTGTAATTTATGTGTTAAAGAAACCGAGTTTTCATCTGATAGAATCGTTTCAGCGTTCTGAGTCTTCCTGACTGTACCCTTGCACCGTCCTTCAACAGCTATTCTGTACTTTCTGTAGTTAGAATCAGAAGGTCATAAGGTCAAGGAAAAATTGTCTTTATTCTTTAGGGATGCATACCAGTGAAATGATAAAATTTCTGGGATTTGTACTAAATGAATACAGGGAAGGGTAGGGATATAGACGGACGGGCTCTATTTGAAACGTATGGTTGTGTTAAGTCACTTCAATCATGTCTGACTCTTTGCAACCCCACGGACTGTAGCTTGCTAGCCTCCTCTGTCCATGGGATTCTCTAGGCAAGAATACTGGAGTGGGTTGCCATGCCCTCCTCCAGGGGCTCTTCCTGACCTGGGAACTGAACCCTCATCTCTTATGTCTCCTGCATTGGCTGCTGCTGCTGCTGCTGCTGGGTCGCTTTAGTCGTGTTCAACTCTGTGCGACCCCATAGACGGCAGCCCACCAGGCTCCCCTGTCCCTGGGATTCTTCAGGCAAGAACACTGGAGTGGGTTGCCATTTCCTTCTCTAATGCATGAAAGTGAAAAATGAAAGTGAAGTCACTCAGTCGTGTCCGACTCTAGGGACCCCACGGTCTGCAGTCTACCAGGCTCCTCCATCCGTGGGATTTTCTAGGCAAAAGTACCGGAGTGGGGTGCCATTGCCTTCTCCGTCCTGCATTGGCAGGTGGCTTCTCTACCACTAGCGCCACCTGAGAAGCCTGGTGTTACTGTTATGGGAAGGAAAAAAACAATTAATACTCTGCCATAAAACAAGCGTCAATTCTTATCTGTTTGGACAACCTGATAACCCTGAATGACTCATACTTTAAGAGTTCTGAGTAACTCCTTTCTTTCTGTGGTAATTATTTTTATTTTGAGTAACAAAAAGAGAAAACTGTTCAAAAATGAAATAAAAGAACCAAATTCTGAATTCTAAGATAAACCTACCAACTCCAGATTCCTTCTGTTTTGAGAGGCCAAGAGCTGTTGTCTATTTAAGAGCAATAAATAGCAGAGCAAGGAAACCATTATTGTCTAAGTGCTGCTTTTCTTTTAAATGAAGATATCTAGCAAACAACCCTGAGTTTGGCAGTACCTTTCAGCTTTTGGGATTTTCGCCTTGTTAAAAGCAGGAGGAGTCATTATTTTATGAATCCAGTTCAAACACTCTCCTCTATCCTGCAGGGGTGATGTAGGCCACTGGAAAAAGTACAGAGAAGATTCCTTGAACTTTTTTTCCCCCAGACTTTTCACACCATGCCATATATTTAAATAACGGGCAGAAATGGGAAATGATGAGTCTCTCAAGGAAATAAATACAGCACTCTCATTAGAAGGCTCATTAAGAATAAAGTACAGGAAGGGGCCTCTGAGAACAGACTCTTATTCTGGTATTTATTAGGACAAAGCACTCTTTTTAATGGAGCACCCGAAAAGCTCTCTGCTGCAGTCATTATTAGGCATGAGTGCTTTTAGTAACTTCTTGGGTTCAGCTTGGCCCTTCTCTCTGCCTTGGTAAACAGTTGACAGCAACATCCTTGTGTCCCAGGCTCCTGTGGAGAATTTGTTCACACTCTTTCTGTCTTTGTTCAGGACTCCATTCTTGCAGGCTGGTCTGAGAGGGTGTTTGACGACTGGACCTCCCTTTGGAGCAGTGCAAATTGGAGGACATAACCACACTTTGGTTGCAAGTCTTCTCTACTAAATCTCTCTTCTCTTCCTCCATTTAATGTACATCTCTCTTGCTCTCTTTCTATCTCCCCGAGGGTGTGGGTGTGTGTTAGTTGCTCAGTCATGTCTGACTCTTTGCGACCCCATGGATTGTGACCTGCCAGGCTCCTCGGTCCATGGAATTGTCCAGGCAAGAGTACTGGAGTGGGTTGTCATTCCCTTCTCCAGGGGATCTTCCCAACCCAGGGATCAAACCAAGGTCTCCTGCATTGCAGACAGATTCTTTACCATCTGAGCCACCAGGGAAGCCCCTCCCTTACGGTAGAAGAGGTTGACAAATTTTTTCTTTAAAGGGTCAGTTTGTACAGTTAGTTAACATTTTAGGCTTTTCAGTCCATAGGGTCTCCTTTGAAAGTCTGCTGTTATAGTGCAAAAGCAGTCATATACTATACAGGAATGAGTGGGTGTGGCTGTGTTTCAATAAAACATGATTTATAAAAGTGGGTGGTGGGCCAGATTTGGTCCACAGGCTGTAGTTTACTGATCCCTTTCCAACAAGGGAAGTTCCCATCACACTTATCAGATGAAAATGGGCATATAGTATCCCCAAACAGTTTTAACTTCATTCATTCATTGACTCATCAAATTTCCCCAAGTTAAAGAAAAAATTTTATTTTACTTAAAAAATTTTTTAAATTTTTTTTGGCTGAATCACTCAGTATGTGGGATGTGCCCCCTGCATTGGAAGCACAGAGTCTTAACCACTGGCCCACCAGGGACGTCCCCCCTACTAAGTTTTTAACACCGATTCTGCCAGATCCTGTGCTAGGCACTGGGAACATGGAAGCATAAAAACCAAGGGGCTCACCGTCTTGTGAGTAGTGGGGCAAACAAACAGCTCCAATATGATAAATGTGTCTTAAAGGACATATGGGCATATGAGACCATAGGTTAAGGGGATGCAAGATTGCCTGAAACAATGCATTAAGACAATTTCACCAGGCAGAGGGTGTTTTGAGAGGAAGCAGCCCAGGAAAATGTATGAAGGTGGAAGAAAACACACCTGCTTCTGGGCCTCTGGGTGTTTGAGTGTTCTTGCAGCATCAGAGTAGAAGCAGGTGCTCCAGAAAGAAGGCTTCAGGGATAGGCGGGAAGACTGGTTAGAAGAAACGAAGGCTGGGCAGGTAGGAGAGTCTTGTGTCCTGTGCGATTGTTAACATTATATTTTGTAGAACATGGGAGCCACTGAACAATGTATAGCACGGGAATGCCAGGTCAGACTTCCCTGCTAGTTTGTGGGGAACCGTGTGGGAGGTGCAATTCCATCAATCCTGGAAGGCTTTGACTTTTCTCTTGAGAAGCTGTCAATAATAAGCAAAATTGATGGAAGGAGGATCTAGAAAACCAGGAGGGAAATTTAAAAGAGTCTGAGTATTCTTCCCAGTCACTGTTCACTTCAGCTCCCAACAGTTGACTGTTGTCATGGATATTAATGCTTTATTTTTGTTTGTTTGGGGGCTTTTTATTTATTTGCTACAGAAACAGAGTTCTCCTAGTTCAGTGACAACAGGTGGGGAATCACTGGGGTTATTAAATCCAAGATCTAGAGTGAAGAACTTCTGAGTATGATTTAGAGGAATTCCAGGAATCCCTTTGCCCTGAAATTCCATACTATCCGCCTTCCTCAGGAGCTAAAATTACACAACTGCAGATTTTATTCCTTTAGGCTGAGCCATGCCCTCTCTAGGCAAGGTGTTTTAAAATGCAAGTACTCCCAGGAAGAGTGAATGAGGGCATGACTTTGATAGGGACTCAGGAGAACAGAGACCCTTGTGAAAGGAAGTAGGATGAGGCTTTCAAAACAAGGGAACCAGGGACTTGAAAGGCAAAGAACAAAGCCCAACTTTGCCTATATCTCAGTAACACTCAGGGCAGCGTGGAGCATAAAAAGATAGATGAGGAAAAGGCATAACATTAACCAACTGATTAATAAATATGGGGAGGAGAAATATGTCTTTTTCAGACTCAATGGAATTTTTACTGACCACGATTCCAGAGTCAATTTGTAAAGCTGTCTGGGAGCGTTCAGTGTGTGAGAGGCAGACTCAGAAAGGCGAGGGAGACAATCAGGCTAAAGAGGCTTCAGACAAGGGATGGGCTGTAGGTGACAATGGAATGAACCCCCCACCCCCTGCCTCTGACTTCTGGCAGCTCTTACTCTGCTCCCAGCAAGTTCTTGCTGGCTGCTTTGTCTTCTGAATGCAAAACTCGAGTGCTTGGGTGAATAAACAGGAGCTCTCTTTATCAAGGAGAGACAGCGCCCAGTCTCTTTGGGCTTGGTCTGTGTCCCTGTGTGAGGCCTGTTGATCTGAAGCCAGTGAAAGATGTGAGGATACTGTGCCTAGTGGATGACAAGGCAGCAACTCGGGGACCACAGACTAAAGTCCTCAGGGCCTGTCCTACTTGGGGCATCATTGTATGAAGCGAAGAAAGGCCATCTAAGCTGATAAGGCCCCCAAACCCCCCTCAGCCTTTCTTAACTGATTCATACATGTATTAAATATTTACCCATATTTGTTGCAGACCTGCTCAGTGTGAGGGTCCTGATTTGGTGCTGGGGAGATTCTAAGTGAGATGCGTGAATGAGTGCAACACAGGATAGCTGCATGCGAGGGCCAGGGAAGTTATTATCTGATTATAGATGGCCTACATTCCTCAACTATAGAAGCATGGCCATTGTGCAGAGACTCAGAGGAGGGGCCTTGGGTAGCAGGAAACCGGGATGGCCAGTGGTCAATGGGCAGAGACAGGAAGCGGGAAGCCAGGTGGGACCCTAGGCAACAGGAGGCGGTAGAAGGCTGCCAGGGAATCTGTTCCTTGGAGGCAGCTTGAAGACAGGCTAACTGTGAGCCCAGGCTCCAATCCCTGGGTCATGTTCTATTGTCCCATTGGGCTTTGCTTACAAAACATAAAATTCAGAGATAACATTGTTAAAAATTCAGAGATGATGACTGCAGAGCATTAAATACCAAGGGTGGACCGTTTTGAGTGTGAGATCTTCGTGACTCTCCTGGTAAGGCCACATAAAGCTGAGCCTGGTTAGTGGTACTGAATCTAGTTTCAGAAAGAGATTAATCGAGGAGGGTGGAATTTATAAGGAACCCAGAAAGCAGAGAGATGAGGAAATAATTGTGGGCAGTGCTGACTCAACACTGTTGAGGGGCAGTGAGGTTGATGTTTCTCAACACTGTTGAGGGGACAGTGAGGTTGCTGTTTAGGGCCCTAAAGGGGTGGGATCAGTCCTGGGCAGGAGGATTTCATTCTTCCCGCAAAGACCTGGGGGAAGCGGTCCTCACCACTTTGTAGTGCTTTGCTATAATCACACACACATTTAGAAAAGACTGCTAATTGTCCCTAAACATTTGTTCTCTTTTCCTCTCCAGTAATAGTGTTTTTTGCTTTGCACATGGTCATCTAGAACAAAGGTGACATTTCTCAGCAACTCCTGCAACCCCATTAGGACTGTGTGAGTAAGCTGTGGTCATCGGGATGCAAGCGGAAATTCATATGGCAGCTTGGAGGCTCAACTCTTAAAATAGACTGCGTGCTGTTTGTCCTTTTCTGTCCTCCGCTTCCTCCTTGCTGCCTGCAATGCGGATGGAACAGCATCCTTATGGGCCAGGAGGATTCAGGCAAACCTAGGATCAGTGATGTGTTAAAGAGCTGGGGTCCTGGAGGACTTTGAGGCACAGAACTTCAGGTCCAACTCTGAAATACATATCCAGTGATAGCATACCTTTTGGGTGGGAGAAAAAAGAAATGAACTCGAGCAGCCTTTTTATTAGATTACTTACGTGTGCATGCTAAGTTGCTTCAGTTGTATCTGGCTTTTTGGGACCCCATGGACTATAGCCAGCCAGGCTCCTCTGTCTGTGGTATTCTCCAGGCAAGAATACTGGAGTGGGTTGCTATGCCCTTCTCCAGGGGATCTTCCTGACCCAGGGATCGAACCTGTGTCTCTTACATCTCCTGCATTGGTAGGCACGTTCTTTACCACTAGCATCACCTGGGAGCCCTCATTCATGAGAAAGTACACCTACTGTAAGCTAACAAGTTCGCACTGGGGTTCCGATAGTATACATTTTACAAGTTTTGTGGGTGTGAATTAGCATCCCTGAGTCAATACACCGACAAGCCTTTATTTCTAGGCCTGAAGAGCGTAGG
>NW_011494846.1:5049685-5086924 GCF_000754665.1 Bison bison bison
CAGGCCCAAGTCTTAGATCTTGGTGAACTCTCTAGATACCTTCATCCTGTGAGGTGGGGCTATGTGGCCAGCTGCACCTTGGTCTCTTGACAGCCTTGGGTACATTAGACATGATGTGGCCCAAATACACTGTAAATGCAGGGAAAGGTGACACCACTGTAGCTGGTTCTTTTTTAAAAATTATTTTATTATTCTTATTGTTACTTTATTTTTATTTTTTGGCCACACAACACAGCATGTGGGATCTTAGTTCCCCAACCAGGAATCAAACTCGTGTCCCCTGCATTGGAAGCATGGAGTCTTAACCACTGGACCACCAGGGAAGCTCCCCTGCAGCTGGTTCTTTTAAGCAGAATTAAGAGAAAGAAAATGTGGTAAAACATGTAATATTGCTAAATCCCAACAAGCAAAGGTAAATCTACTTAGATAAAATGTACTCAATACCTACTATGTCCTATGCTCTGTTCGAGAAACTTGGAATACATTAGTGAGCAAAACAAAGATCTTTGACCCACGGAGTTATGTACTAGTGGTTAGACAGGCAGTAGAGACTGGAACATGATATGTAATTAACAACCACAGTGTGTGAGCATGATAATGACTGTGTAGAAAGGAAAGGAAAGAAAGGAAAATGGGCAGCAGGATAAAGTGCTAGGCAGTGCATCTCTCCTTTCTGCTGCTTTAAGCACTGGCCATACCCTTCTCAAAACCACTCTTTGCAGCCAATGGAGCTGCCTTGCTGAGATAGGCCTAGAAGGTTCTGTATCCTCTTATTTCACGTCTAGGAGCTGGCTTGCATGCACTCATCAGCTGAATGGGTCTATTAGCATGCCCAAGATGGGCAACTCAGTGATGCCATTTATAGTTAAAACTAGACGTCCCAGGGAGTCAGGCTAGGGTCCTCCCACTAAACCACATCTTTATCTAGCTTCTTTCCTGCCCTGTCCGGCTTCTCTCTCTCCAACAAGCTACACCTGAAACACTCCCTCATTAACTCACTTGCCTAGGAGCCTCTACTTCAGTTCCTAAGGAGCCTCCAAACTGAGCTCAGCCACAGTGAAAGGGGAATAGGTGTGCCGATAGCAGGGCAGGGGTCTTATCAAAGGATTAAGTAGCATAGTCAAAATGGAAGAAATGGGACTTGATCAAAGACCTGAAGAAGATGAGACTCAGCCAAGAGGAGAAACACTGCAGGCAGAGGGCAGAGTTAGAGCAAGGCCCTGTGGTAGAGAGAATATCACGCTTCCAGAAGACCACATCCTCATCTGTAGAACTTGTGAACATGTTAGGCTACACAGCAAAGGGCAATCAGGGTTGGATCAAGGCTGCCAATCACATGACCTTAAAGTAGCATAGTCCTGGATTACTCAGATGGGCTCCATGCAGTCCTAAGAGTCCTTGAAAGTGGGAGAGGGAGGTGGAAGAGGAAGTCAGGGGGAGGCAGGAAATGGAGTCAGAGTCAGAGGAAGAGTTGGGGAGAGACAGAAAGGAGTCATGTTTCTGGCTTTGAAGACAGAGGAGAGGGTCATGAGCCAAGAAATGTGGGCAGCCTCAAGGAACTGGAAAAGGTAAGGAAATGAATTTTCCCCTAGAGTCTCTAGTAGGGAACACAGTCATGCAATCACCTTGGTTTGAGCCCAGTGAGACCCATTTCAGTATTCTAATCTCTAGAGCTGTCATATAACAAATTTGTGTTGTTTTTGGATACTGTTTATGGTAATTTGTTATGGTGACAATAGAAAACAAATATAGGCCCAAACGGGTTGCTGTTCAGTCGTTCAGTCGTGTCTGACTCTTTGCGACCCCATGGACTGCAGCACACCAGGCTTCCCTGTCCTTCATCTCCCGGAGCTTGCTCAAACTCATGTCCATTGAGTCGGTGATGCCATCCGACCATCTCGTCCTCTGTCGTCCCCTTCTCCTGCTGTCCTCACTCTTTCCCAAAGTGGGGAGCATCTAATAATATGAGGTTAATGTAAGGAGGCCACTGAGCTAGAATGGAGGGAGTAGGAGGAGAAGGTGTTGGAGAGGGCTGGCGGGCCAGGCGTGTAGGCCCCTGCCGCTGTTGTATGCAGGCAGGCATTTACCTTTAGTCAGGTGAGGAGCCATCACAGGTTTTTGAGGATGTGATCTTCTGCACCTGTTCAGAGGCCCTAGGGCTGTTGAGATTAGTCAGCATAGGGCTGGGGAGACTGTCAGGAGGCAATAATATAGGTGAGAAGTGATGAGAGCAGAAGGATAGCAGAGGTGGCAAGAAGTGAGTATGTTTTGGGGAGAGAGGCAGCAGGGCTTCTGCTAGATTAAATGTCTTAGATTAAATGATCGTCCTGCCTGAGAGAAAGGACCGTCAAGGATTGCTGCAAGGATTTCTCCTGAGCAGCTGGAAGAAGAAAGCTGCCATCCACGGAGATGGGAAAGGTTGCCAGGGGAGTAGATTTTCAATGTGGTGCCTGAGACTGGGTGACCTTTGAGACTTATTTTTGATTTATTATATCCATGCAAAGATTTTGAGTAGGTAGTTGGGGAGACAGGTCTAGAGTTTGAAGAGGTCTGATCTGGATATATCCATTTGGGAGTCCATGGGGTTGTTAAGAGTCGGACACGACTGAGCAACTTCACTTTCATTTTCACTTTCATGCATTGGAGAAGGAAATGGCAAACCACTCCAGTGTTCTTGCCTGGAGAATCCCAGGGACGGGAGAGCCTGGTGGGCTGCTGTCTATGGGGTCACACAGAGTCGGACACGACTGAAGTGACTTAGCAGCAGCAGCAGCATATAGATGTATTTGTTGTTGTTTAGTTGCTAAGTTGTGCCTGACACTTTTGTGACCCCATGGACTGTAGCCTGCAAGGCTCCTCTGTCCATGAGATTTTCCAGGCAAGAATACTGGAGTGTGTTTCCATTCCCTTCTCCAGGGGATTTTCCTGACCCAGTAATCAAACCTGTGTCTCCTACATCAGAAGGCAGATTCTTCAGCACGGAGCCACCGGGGAAGCCCCGTATAGATGTATAGTGAAGTGAAAGTCTCGTCCGACTCTTTGCAACCCCATGAACTACAGTCCATGGAATTCTCTAGGCCAGAATACTGGAGTGGGTAGCTTTTCCCTTCTCCAGGCGACCTTCCCAACTCAGGGATCGAATCCAGGTCTCCCATATAGATGTATAGGATAGCATTTAATGCCTTGGGACTGAGAGATATCACTGTGGGAACAGGTAGGGAAGAAGAACAAGAACTAACCCCAGCGAAGAGATTAAGTAGAAAAAAACATAGAAGGAAATCAAGATGGGAGGTCATAAGGTAAGAGTAAGTTCAGGAGAGTATGGGATCCTGGAAGCCAAAGGAAAAAGAAAAGGAAGAGGGTTAGGTTGACTGCGTAGAATAGCTCAAGGGGGATAAGAACTGATCAACTACTTTAGCAATGAAGAGCTTATGGGGAAACTTTATTTTTCCCTCATTTAAACATTTTTTTAAATTCATTTACTTCTAATTGGAGGTTAATTACTTTATAATGTTCTGTTGCTTTCTGCCATACATCAACATGCATCAGTCATGGGTATACATATGTCCCCTCCCTCTTGAACCTTCCTCCCACCTCCCACTCCATCCCACTCCTCTGGGTTTCGCGGAGCTTCAGGTTGAGCTCCCTCTGTCACACGGCAAATTCCACGCTAGCTATTTTACATATGGTGCTGTTTATGTCTCAGTGCTACTCTCTCAATTCGTCCCGCCCTCTTCTTCCCCCGCCGTCTCCACAAGTCTGTTCTTTAGCTCTGTGTCTCTATTCCTGCCCTACGAATAGGTTCATCAGCACCATTTTTTCTAGATTTCATATATATGCGCTAATATACGATGTTTGTTTTTCTCTGACTTCTTGATGAGAAAAATTTAGTGGCATGGTGGGAATGAAAATCTTGATTGGGTTAGGTTGAAGAGAGAACGGGGAGAAAAAACTTGGAGCCAACAGGAACATACAGTCAGTTTTTGAAGTTTTGCTGCAAATGGGGAGCAAAGAAGTTGAGTAGTAGAGTGGTCAGTGGGACTAGGTAGAAAATCTAGTTTTGCCAAATGAGTGTGATCAAGTGAGAGCAGGGGAGTCAAGGGTACATGCAAGGAAGTGATGATAATATCTGGCTAGGGAATTTGAGTAGATTAAGGAAGAAGAGGAAGATACCGAGGGGAGGTGGATAAAGGGGATGGGAAAATCAAGTGATAAAAATGTAGGACTAACATTAGTTTAATCTATAAAGATATTGACCCCCTGTATTGTACACTTCAAACTAGTATAACATTGTAAATCAACTTTATTTTAATTTAAAAAATGAAAAAATAATAAAAATGACTTAAAAGAGGGAAAGAAAGTAGAACTAGCCAAGCTATGGGAATATTGAAGAAAGATTAGTGGTTGCCAGGGGTTTGGGGTGAGGAAGGAAGGGATGAATAGAAGCACAGGGGATTTTTAGAGAAGCTATTCCATGTCATATAGTAATAGGTGGATATGTGATATTTTATGTCTGTCAAATGCATAGAATGTATAACACAAAAAGTGAACCCTAATGTAAACTATGGATTTAAGTTAATAATAATGTATTAATATTGGTTCATTAATTATAACAAATGTATCACAATAATGCATGGTGTTGGTAATAGGGAAAACCAGTGGGGTGTGGGCTAGGCTGTGTGTATATACGAACTTTCTATACTATTGCTCAATTTTTTTCTGTAAGCTTAATCTGCTAAAACTATCTTTTTAAATGTAGGACTTCATATAACTTGCCATGGGACTAGTTTGTTTTTAACCATTTTCTTCATCTGCCACAGAAATAAGACAGTACTGGGTTTGTATTAGATGATCTACAGTTAAATGCAGTTTTGTCCAATCCAAAGTTGCTTCCTCTAGATGAGAACATGAATAGCCATAGCGTAGAACAGGGATAAATAAATAGGACATTTTTAAAAATTTATTTTTGGGTTAGGGAGGGCACACATCTTCTTGGTACCCAAATTGGAAAAACATATTTTAATATTCCAAGGCAGGAATAGCAAAGGAGGCAGTAAGCCTGGACAGAGCATAAATATCCAAGACTGGTCTCCCTAGCCAAGGGGAAATGCGCTTTAACCCCATCCCCATGGTTTCTCTCTTGGGATCTATAAGATATGTGGATCATCACAACTTCGGTGAAAGAAAAAAAAGGACAAACAGAGTCACATGATTATCAAACTCAGTAGTCCCTTAGTGAAACCTTGTCAAATACTGTATGTGCACTTCCTTTTTGTGAGGATTTAAAGGTGAGATAGTTTTACTTGCCTGGTAAGGCTGGTTTAAATTCTCTGTAACAATAGCTTTAAACACTAAATTCTCATAAGTTCTTCCCTGGCTTAAAAAAAAAAAAGGCATGGTTGTAATGGCAAATAGACTAAAACTTTATGTAAACAGACCTTTGAAAATGCAGTCTTGAAGTTAACCAAAGTATATTTAAAGGCTTATAGTATCCTGAGTAAAGTTTAACTGGTTAAATAGCTTTCAGTACAATTAACTTGTTCTTGCATAAAATTGTTAGAAAATATTTTCTTAAGTGTTTGGTCATTGATTCAGAAATCATTGTATTTTGAAATTAAATGGAGGACATGATAAATGAATGAACAGTGACATCAGATGCATGTGAAGTTATCTCTGCTGTCCACACAGGCACACACATTAGCACAAACTCATCTTTCCATTAATTGCCTTTTGCAGCAGTGAACCTCTGATCTCAGAAATACAATGATCATACGCACAGAAAGCCAGATAAGCTACCTGGGCCACGTTTTAGAAATAAGAAATCAGGTTTTCATGACTGATGCAAATGGGATCGCTCTTTGAGTGACCAGCTGATGGTTTTTGTATTAAATTCTTTCAATGATTGCCATACATTCTAAAGGAATACAGCCGTGAGGCCAAAAAAGGAAATTCTTTTACTGGAGAGAATTGTATTCCTTATTTCTTTCTATTAGATTAAAAACCCATTGGGACGAAGGAGGAGACAAGAGATCACCAATTCAATCTTGCTAAAACTGGCCTAGTTTCTGACGCCTTTTGAAAGACAACTTGCCAAATTTCCTTTGTAATAAGATATTTCAGGAGATTCTTAATAGTCTGATAACCCTTGTTTATGTCGCATCTAATTTCTTCGTGCCACTGGATAGTCCATCTATTCTTTTCTGATTTTTGGAGGGGAGAGTAGGTTTGTGTCCATTTCTAAGTGAAACTATTGATATACTTGAAGATTTGTTATTAATCCCCTATTCACTTTTCTTTTTCTGGTCCAGTGACCTTTATTCTTCACTGTTTGGGTTGGAAAATTGAACCATTTTTATGGCTTGTTTCAAGTTGGCTCTCAAAGTTTTCTGTGTCTTTCTATATTTTAGCGTTCAAAATTTGACTTAAGTCTAGTGGCATGGTAAAAGCCTAGTTCCAGTTACTGCGTATATTTTTAAATAGAATGAAATTGTTTAGAATAGTTGTAATTCTGATGGCTTCCAAAGCCCCTCTCTGCAGTAGTGATATTTTTCAATCATGGATTGTTCCTCATCTTTCATTTTTTTGTCATCTGTTATGCATATTTATTCCATAAATTACTGAAAGATGCTCAGCACCATTGCTTTGGACAATCATATATAATACAAACAACTCCCATTTGTAACTGTGGTATTTAGTGGATTAGCTCCTTATTTCAACATCAGATCTTGGCAGAAAATATGAAAATGAATCCTAGAATGTTATCTATCATGCGTCTTTCCATGCAAGTTGAAACCAATCATAGACATGCAGATGCACCTCCTGCCCTCTGTGTCATGCACCTCCCGTCTTTGTCAGTCAACAGATAATTATTGAAAGCATCCTATGTATCAGACAGATCTATATAGGCATTGTCTTTGCCTTTATCAGTTGGCTTCCTGAAAAGCGTACTGGGATGTGTTTTTATAATTTGGGTCATACTCCAGATATAAAAGACCACAATTTAAAGAGAAGCAGGGTGACTCTTTCTGATAAAGGGAAGTGTCTCTTTTAAAAGTGGTATCTATAAGCTAGTTTTTGTGAGTTCGCCTTATGCCGTCACGTAAGTAAGCAAAAGGTGTCAGGACGCAGTACCTTAGGTTTTCTTTTCAAGGTTCTAGCTGTCTTTCAGGCACAGAGTTCATCTTGGTCACATGCAATGTAACTTACAGGGCTGAAGATTTTAATATTGTGTGTGTGAAAATCTAGGGGAAGCTATGGGTTCTCATTGCAGAAAAGGGACAATGGACTTAAAATTTCAGAGGCTCCTGTATCCCCGAAACCCTCTTATGGACACTAGGGTAAGACACTGTCCGTTCAAGGGCCGTCTGCTCACCCCATGCTCTCACCATGCCAGTGGAAAGTAGAGGAAATCTGGTAGTGATCACATCTCCCAAAGAGGCTTTAAGAACAAGTGTGGGATATCTGTGATAAGGGGAGAGGTATGCTGCTAAGTCACTTCAGTCGTGTCCGACTCTGTGTGACCCCATAGACGGCAACCCAACAGGCTCCCCCGTCCCTGGGATTCTCCAGGCAAGAACACTGGAGTGGGTTGTCATTTCCTTCTCCAATGCATGAAAGTGAAAAGTGAAAGTGAAGTTGCTCAGTCGTGTCCAACTCTTAGCGACCCCATGGACTGCAGCCTACCAGGCTCCTCCATCCATGGGGTTTTCCAGGCAAGAGTACTGGAGTGGGGTGCCATATAGTCTTGCAGAAATAAGGAACAATCCATTTCATCTTCCTTCACCCAGCAAGTGGTAAAATGGCCAAAAAAATGAGGACCAGAATGGTGCCCAGGGAAATGTGTTGCACGGTTGGATGTTCAGATTTATTTCTGATCTATTATATTAATCTAATTTATTAATAAGTTTTGAGCTAGAGGGAGAAGAGTGGCCTTTGAGATTCATACATTGCTTCAACTAGCCCCCTGTTAAGGTAGTATAGAGGAGAATTTGGAGCCAAATCTCAAGTCTTTTGTTCATTGATCAAATATTCACCGAGTGGCCTCAATGTGCCAACAACTCAGAAAGACCCAGGACCTGGTTGCAGAGAACTCAGCTGTCACCTTGTAACTACTGGGGCAGTGGTGGAGATACCAGAGGGCCTGATTTTCTGCAGCTCATGCTAGAGCTGTCCAAGCCTTCAATAAATATTGCTTGGATGATTAGTTTAGTGCTTTCCCCGATGAGCTGGTTTTGCTGCAGAATCTGTAACAGCTGGGGTTAATAAAAGAAAAGTTTAGTTTTGAGAGGGGCACAAAGCTACATATACTAATTATAATAAAATATTAAAAATCTACTTAGGGTAACATAGTTACAGACACGAAGTGCATGCTAATGTGAGATTCGTTCGGAGGTAAAGCATTTTCAGGATCAGCTATCTATCCTCAGAGTGGCCAAAACAGCAGTCCAGAGACTGACAAGGAGCATTTCAAATTCGGCAGTCGGCTCTCTTATTGGCCCAGGGATGGTAATAACACAGGCAGCAGCTGGTATGAATCTGGGTCTGTTCTGACTACATCATGCTGCCTGAGAGTCTAATTTTGCTTCAAAAATGGTCTAATTTTGTTCACAGTGGAAAAAGTGGTATATTCCTTTAGTGTCAACAGACCAGATTGCATCTCCAGTTTGTTTGATGGGAGAACTTGGTTCTGTTCCCAGATATGGCTCTCCTTCATGGATCATTGAATTACGCTAAGTGTTTTGAACAAAGTCAATTTCAAAACATACCGCTTTCCTCCCAAACCTTGGAATTTATCTTCATACCAAAGTTCCAAGAGTTTATGTTTGTAGGAAGAGAATACCCCACAAATACACTCACTTTAAGTCTTCAGATACTTCTTCTCTAGGTAGGTAAACCTTAATAACCCTATGGGAATTAACATTCTAGGGTTTCTATGGTGAGTTGTAGATGCGCTAATGTTTTGAAACTGATGCAAAGATATGTGTATGTTCCACAAAGTAGTGAATAAAAATATTAGGCCCTTTCTATTAAAAAAAAAAATCCTAGATTTGGATATTCTGCACTTTGCCTTTTAGTCGGGAAACTTCTGATATTTTCCTATGTTCCCTCACATGGCTTGAGGAAGTAACAATATGTAAAAGCACCTATTACTTCAGTATTTTTTTTTTTCCTTGAGAATATTTCCAGCTGAGGGCTCATTGCCTATTTCTAATTCACCTAGTTTCAAACTCTCTGGTCTTAAGTAATGAGCCGTGAAGGAGACCAGGTTAGAGAATGACCAGGGAAGGACTTGCAGCCGGAGTCCCCCTCTGATTGAGGAGCCCTGTCTCCGCAGCACGTGCTCGTCTGTGCAGCTGCCTGTGGTGACGAGAGACCCAGGATCCCTGCTCCAGGCAGACCGTGTTCCACTGAAAACCCAACTTTGCTAAAAATGAACTAGGAAAACTTAGCAGATAATGGCCCTTGGTCTCTAAGACACACCCTCGGAGTGTGGGGCTGGAGGAGGAGGATGGGGAGGGTGGGTGAGCAGCTCTATTTATGCTCGGTTGATGGGCTAACCTCTGTCACACACCTGGAGGTGATCTGCATTCCTGCCCACACTAAGGGCTCCTGGCGTTGGCTCCAGCACTAACCAGTCGGCACTAAGAGCTCAGACTTCAGTTTGGCTGGAATGTGCACTGCACTAGCCGGATTCTCGGAGAGAACCAGCTGGGGTCTCCCCTCACTGGCAATTAATCTCGTGGTGAAGCCTAGGAAGGACAGTAGGAAAGGGTGATCATTCTGAAAAGAAACCCCGGGGGAAAATTGTAGGGAGAAGGGCATCCCTCTTTCCCTGTCCTACAGTTTTTCTTCCATCCCATCTAGTCCCTGGGCTTCTGGCCCTTTGGCTTTTCTCTTTAAGAGTCCAAGAAAATGTAGCACTTAGCTATGTTGTGTAATAGGTTTTTTGTTTTTTAATGAACATTTGCTTCATTTGGTGTCATCCAAAATGGGTAGTTCCTTTTATGTAATACCTGAAGGCAGGATTTTGCTTTTCTTTCTGAAATCCATTGACTGTTTTTAGCTCCTCCTCGGAATCTCTGGCTGGACAGGGCACAAGCGCGGGGCAAAAAGCCTGCAAGTCAGCCCTGATGGTGGTAGAAAGGCCTTGGCATGTGATAGAAAGCCTACCTCCCCCAGCACACAATGCTGTGCTGGCTGTTTCTGATGACTTCTGTGGATTGACTAAAGGCAGCTACAGAAGTGGGTGAAGCTATCCCTCATGCTGACATTTAATTTACCTAGGAGCACAATAATCTCAGAAAGAATCAAATACTTGAAAATTTTGCTTCAGTGAGCAAAAGCTAAGTGTTTGCACCATATTGAAAAGTGATACTTTGGTTCGGAATTCCAAATAAAAAGGGTGCTGGGGTCACTGACTAAAAGCAAAATGAAAGAACGAAATTCTTTTTTTCACACATTCACAATTACAGTATTGGAGAAAATCTGGGATTTTGCACGTTATAGTACTATTTTGTCAGCTTCAGTTTGATAGAGCAAGGTCAGTGGGGCCTAGAAAAAGGATGTGGTGGTGAAGCCTAAAAAGGAAGGGTATTTTTAAGTGTATTACAGAGAAGCAGCTGGACTTAATAACTAACAATATGTGGGAGGTGGAAGTATGTTAAATCTTGTACAGAAGTTTGATGATCAGAGAAAGGGCGGGTAGTATTTCTGGCCAAATCAAAATAACCCTCTATAACTAGCTCCACCTGTGCTAAAATATTATGCTCACATACTGTTCCCAATTTGTTGAAATTTATGATCATTAATATGTTATGTGAGTAATAGTTACTACTGAACCAAAATCAATATGTAGTTCTCTGTTGACAAAGCTTGGGTTTATATTTTATTCACGTTTTTGCTTTCAGGACCTAACATGATGCCTGGCAGCTAGATGATGTTCAAAATGCTGAATGTGTGGCCTGCCTAGTGGTCTGGTTTTTGTTTAAAATATCTGACCAGGCTTAATTGTTTGCTTTAATGAATTAAGTTCTTTGGTTTTCTGAAATCTGGCTCTGGGTGTCATATGCCTTTTGCAACGCCTTAATAATCAGGAGATTAGAAATTAGTACCCACTTCAGATCAAGCTTACAAAGTAGTTGTCATGATGAGAAAGGGAAAGTTTGGGTGAAATTACCAAATACCCAGTATATCAAAGCAAGGATCATGGCCAATTCTGCCTATCTTTACCCACCTTTATGTTTCATGACCACATGATAATTCAGGATCATGTTCCCAAATGATATGAGCAAGCTTTCCAGCCACCCTCCATCATATACCCTGTGCCCCCACTCTGGCAAGTCTTTCTTTAGATCTCTGGATCTTTGGAGGTGGTTTGTGGTGGCACATCAGATTGTCTCATGTTGCCACAGTCTCTCTTTTCACTCTCCCAAAGGTAGAGAACTAGATTTCTTGCAACAGACTGGGAAATTTCTGATATAGCCAAGGCAGTGTAAGATACAAATGGCAAGTTTGACAACAAGTCAGAACAAATAGCTCCTTGTGTGTGAGATGTGCAAATTCAGTAGTCATGCCTTCTTGTCTCAGTTTATTCAATTTTTGGCTAAAAATTCCACCTAAGGCATAGGCATCTAATAGAAAAAAATCGGAAACTGGGCTGGACTCAGAGTTTCAAGGGATTCTTAGCTCTAATCTAATAAAGCAATGTTATAAAGAGATTAAGAGCCAAGAATTTGGAGTCAGACAAACTAAAGTTGGTCCTCAACTCTGACACTGCATAGCTGTGTAATGTTGGAAGTTAACTTCATCTCTTTACATTTCAGTTTTCTCATGTGTCAAGTGAGAATAACACCAACTTAATAGCACTGTTGTTAAGAATTAAATGAGGTGATGCTTAGCAGAGCATCTGGAAAATGATCATTAATAAAAACTGTACATCCTCATCACCTCTATATTGTTTCACCATGGCAGAGACCTATGAAAATTCCCAATATTACCCTAGTAAGCTTAGTTTGTAGAGTGAAAGTTTCCTGGACATGAAGAAACGTAAGGGCTGCCTCAGATGGAAGGGTCATCTTGATGATACAGTTAGCATCACACGAGAAGAAGACACTTGCTGGGCAGAACATCCTATGGGTGTAAAGGCACTTAATGGCCACTCCGATATGGTTATTTTCCTGGAATTTTGGTGTCTGATTTATAGTATGATGCACATGAACTACTCCAAGAGGAAAACAATCCCAGTGTGGGCACCATCCTTAAATTAAAGCAAAGGGGTAATCATGAAATCAGCTTGTAAAATGGCCAGCCCATTTCAAGATCTAAAAATTTATAAGCATACCTTAACTCCATCAACTGTTTACTGTGTCCAGACCAATTTTTAGTTACAGAAATCTGTGGACAATGATAATAATTTCTTAAAGACTAGAGAGAGGGAAAAAAAAACTTTCAAGAAGGCCTTGTAAATAAGGAAACCTTAAAAACGAAAATGTTCTGAAAATGTTTTAATTCAGTGTCTTTTATGCAAACACCACTAATTAATCTCATACAAACATGGATATTTTTGTAAAGCGTAAGCCCAAGTGCCATTTTATGACCATGTAATTTACAAGTCCTCAAATTACATTAAAATCACCACACACACTGTTTACAGTTTAATTATATGGTTATTTACCATTCCCAATCAAGTGTTATTCATTCAGTACCTCTTTGCCTGATCTTACCTAAAAAAGAAAATACTTTTTGCTGGATTTGAGTGGTAAACATTCAAACGTGCCAGTACTTCAAGGCAACAAAAATGTGATTTGGAGTCAACAAACTCCACTGACAGAGATTTCAGAGAACTTCAAGGGGGAGAGAGAATAGAGAGAGATCAACATTTTAGTAAAACAGTATGTCTTTGGATTTCTTTGATTATTTCAGTTAGGCTGAAAAGAAGAAACCTATCACTGTTCATGTTACACTATATGCAATCCATATTTTGTATTACAAAGTGATATATTTCTTCAGTCAAGAAATGTTTATCGAGCACCCTCAATGTTCAGGATACTATGATAAGAATAAGTGTGAAAAAAATAAGACATGGCCCCTTGATGAACTCAGACTGGATACCCACTAAGTGTGTTATAAATATTTGGACACACAGACTATATTTACTTCTAGTCTTCTCTTTGTCATTTAACAATACCATCCTGAAATTAGAGAGTCTCAATTTTTGTGGGTGATTGCATAACCTTTCTGACCCTTAAGTCTTTTCACCTGTAAAATATAGAAGTGGGGAATATAAAAGTGATAATGCCAATTTTCCCGCCATAAAAATGTGATTATAAAGATGAAGCAAGACCGATAGCAGTTGAGGGTTGCTTCTTCACCATCTGCCTCTGCAGCGAATTCCACAAGCCCATTTGAACTGATTCTTATTTCCCTCCCTGTGTTGCCCAGCTCATGATGCCTCACACCTCTGGTATGGTGTTAGTTACATCAGGAAACAGTTATAGCACGTGAATTAACTATGGTGACCCTGAATTCCTAAGACATAATTCCGTGTTCTGGGGGGAACTCAGATTTCAGCAAAAGTGGTCCTCATTGGAAGTCCTTGGGCCACTGGCCTCAGAGTTAGCAGACTTTCTAAAATATCTTCTTTTCTGGATCCCACTCCAGACTTAATGAATCAGAATCTTTAGCAGTGGAACCTAACTAAGCACATGCCTCCTAGTGAGTTTTTCTGATAATTTTAAGCACACCGGAGCTCAAGAAGCACTGTTGTATTTAAAGGGATTGTTTGCAAATATTCCGGTTTTCTTCTTTCAGGTACACAGTAGAATCACACTTCTCCACCCACCTGGAATTAGGTGTGCACGTCTCATTTGTTTTGGTCACTGAACTATGAATTAACACAAGAATGAATCAAAGTGACATGTAAGTCATGTGACATTAAATTGAAATAATATATTTGGGATGACTTTATAGTTCTCATAATTTTAAAATTTTATTTCCCTTCTCACATGTTAGAAAACATGATTCCTAGTATATGATTTAATGGTGGTGGCAAAAAACACTAATAAATATCAGATTACAAATTAATCTCCACCAATCATGAGATAATTTTTGATGATAATTAGATGGCAAGGTTAACAAGCCCTCTTTTCTTTATATCTCAAAAATAGAGGATACAAAAACATTAACATAGGCAGATTTTATATGATGTTTCTATTGAACACTAATTTAAACTGAGCCTGTACTTAGCAAATAGAAAGTGGAAATACTTGTATGAGAGGAAATAATTCATTTAATAAATTGAGCATCTACCATATATTACTCTGTTGAATACATTTCCGTTTTCTCACATTTAACAATAGTCCATAGAGACATTGCTTTTTATATTTGAATGTGAACAAACAAACTGGTTGAATAATTTTCTAAAATTTACCAAATGAGAAACTTGAGATTCAAATTGACAGCTGCCTGTTTGCCCAGCCTGGTAACTTCTTATTGCAACATGTCAACTCTGGAAAAAGTCAGCCTTTCAACATGTTGATTGATCCGATTTTGTTATTAGTTGCTGAATCTTTATGGGTGTTAATAAAATTTACCTTTTTTCAATATTGAATCACAAAGTTCTATAGACCATGCAGAGCATGCATCTGTATCTGTACATGTATCTGTACATGTATCTGTACATGTATCTGTACATCAAAATGCATTTTCATGGCACAGGTAAATGGTAATTAAACTCTTCATTAACAGTTTTCTAATCCATTGCCTCCCTTGGTCTGCAAAGGTGCAAGTGAAATGTCACCAACTAAACTAAGGTGATCAGTTTCAATTGTTGGTCTTAAGATATAGACATTTAATTTAAATGACTTTCAGTCTGGGGAACGCATTAAACATGTGATACTTCATTACCATGCAACAATTATTCAAACGAAATGTGAAATACAGAATTATTTTAAATATTAAGTCTTTGAAGATGCTTTGGGAAGTTACACATAGAAGAATATAAGCCCATTTTGTGAAGGGGATTTTGATAATTGAGACAAGAATGTAGTTACAAATTCTATTTTATCTCTGCTACTTTATATTTGATTCTTAATTGGAGAAGTAAAGCATAAAGTAAGGGGATAGAGTTCAGTGTCTGGGAAACAAACTGGGGAAAGATTAAAATAGGCATAGTCTTCACAGTTTTTGTGGAATATCTAACTGAGGATTTTCTTTGGGCTCTGGATGTGGAATGATACACATTAATTGGAGTGTTAGTTAGTTGATAGTCCTCTAAATGATACATACACTATACAGTATGAATGCACAAAAAACACATACATGACAGCTTAAGTACAAAATAGCAATAAGTATTAATATTTTGTGTATGTGTGTATGCTCAGTTGCTCAGTCATATCCGACTCTTTTTGACCCCAGGGACTGTAGCCTGCCAGGCTCCTCTGTTTGTGGGATTCTCCAGGCAAGAATATTGGAGTGGGTAGCCTTTCCCTTCTCTAGAGGATCTTCCAAACCCAGGGATGGAGCCCAGGTCTCCTGCACTGCAAGTGGATTCTTTACTGTCTGAGCCACCAGGGAAGCCCAAATATTAATATTAACCAACCAAGAATCAGTAATAACAAAACATTTTTAATAGTGCAACCTGAGCAATTTTTCTTTTACTAAGTACTGTAAATTGAATTTGTGGACAAGCTATTGTACAGCTTGATTTTAACACCTTTTATTAGGAGCAATTAGGATTTTATTCTAGTAACGTGAAATTAGACATTTTAGAGCTGGAACACCATAGAGATGATCTTTTCCAACTCTCTGATTTCACAAGTGAGGAAACATATTCAGGAAATTAAATGACTTGTCTAATGTCACTTAGTGAATAAGTGGAAGAGACAGGGCTTGAAAGATCTTTCCTGAAGAGCACCCCTTCAAGTCCACATTTGTAATTAAAAGAGTAAATAAAAGTAACAAAACAACTTTTGTCAAAAGCAAATTAAAAAGTCAAATTAATTACATAAAGATATTTTTCAAGGTTGATTAAATCTATATTGTAGGTGGTATAAATAGATATATCCCCAAAGAACTTACTGGATGTTAAATGGTCATCTTTACACCTACTTTATTAATTACTGAGTATCACTCTAGCACCATTATAGCTGATAAAACAAAATTTAATACAAGCTATGCCTTTACCAAGGTTATACTGTAAGTGAAATACTTAGAGTTTGAACTGAGATTCTTCTGATTATAGAACAAACATTCTTTCTACCTTGCTACATTCTCTCTCACCAAGATTGTTTAAAAGGACAAAAACCTTATAAAACAAATCTGATTAACAAAGAGATAGTACAACAAATAGATTTAAACAAACCCATAGAAAAAACTAGAGAGAAAAAGTAAGCAAAGAGTTGGATTCAACATTGAGATTGGGAAGAGGTTGGGTGGAGTACAGGGAGAGCAATCTAAATAAAAGACAATAGGCTTTGTCTTTATGATCAGTGTTTCATCCGCATGTAAGTATCATTCCCTTCAAGAATCTCAGTACTATGCAAAATGGAGAACATTACAATTAACTTATGAGTTATCGTTAAAACCCCAAGGAAGAATTACAATTAACTTGAGTCAATTAGATTTCTCAAGGATTCCTGACTTTAGCTCTGGCTAACAGGAATCTTAATGAGACAATTAATATTAGCTAATATCAGCTTGATTAATGTAAAGGGTTTGTATAATTATATAGAAGAGTGTGTATATAAAAATGTGTGTGTGTGTGTGTATGTTCTACATGTATTCATGGCATTTGAAATTGAGCCTCAAAATATTTTGGAAGCAAAATAATAGTGTATGAGAATTCTCCCTTCACAGATAAAAAATATATATCTCAGTTTTGAATATTATTCTTGGGAACAGAGATGAGGTAAACAACATCAGGTGTAGGCATGATCTAGACTATTGAAATTTTTAAACAGTTCAATGAAGGAAAAGATTTGAAAATTTTTTGAATGCCAACCGTATATTGGGCTTCCCTGGTGGCTCAATTGCTAAAGAATCTGCCTGCTAATGAAGGAGACATGGGTTCAGTCCCTGGGTTGGGAAGATCCCCTGGAGAAGGAAATGGCAACCCAGTCCAGTATTCTTGCCTGGGAAATCCCATGGACAGAGGAGCCTGGCTGGCTACGGTCCATAGGGTCACCAAAAGTGGGATACAAGTTGGCAAGTGACTAAACCACCACCAATAACCATACTTCATTCATTTTCAGTAAATTATCCCCTTACTCTTCACAATCTTGAAGGAAGGCATTAGGAAACTGAAGCTCAACAAGTAATGACCAGAGAGTGGTCTGGGCTGTCATGCAGGGCTGTGCCTTTTGTATACTGCACAACCACATCTGGTAGCAAGGAGGGGCAAATTGGGAATGACACACACTTTGTGTTCTGTTTGCCCTGGAGGGCTGCGGTCCATGGGGTTGCAAAGACGTGGCTGAGCGACTAACACTTGCCCAGTGGTGTACCCTAATGAAGGATTCTGTCATTCCAGGGAGAGGGTGTGCCTTCCTCTAATTTTCCCAGAGACCACAAGCCTCACTGAATTGCAGAATTAAAATTTGAGTCTGTGTATGTCTGGGCAGAGACCAGCCTCTTCCCACTGTGTCCTGAAGCCTCTCCCACACTAGAAAGATGCAATCAGAATAAGTTACGAGTAGCTGGTGCCCATCTCGTAATAAGAAGGCTAGATGGTCTGAGTCTGAAAAGTTAGGATAGTGAGGAGAAGAGACAATGGAAGTCTCTTTTCTTTTTCTCTTTTGGAAAAAACATCATCTGACCTTGACATTTGTGTATGCATAGAGGGGGAAGAAAATAAATATATATTTTTGATTGGGTGGCTTCATTTATATGATTTTCTAAAATATTAGAGTCACTATATACTGGGCCACTCTGTGCACATAAACCTATGACAAGAGGATTTGCACCATGCCTGGTGCATAGTATGCACTCAATTCACATTATTCCCCAGATGTCCTAAATGAGTTCTGAGGTTAGCACCATGCCTGGCGCATAGTAGGCACTCAATTCACATTATTCCCCAGTTGTACTAAATGAGTTCTGAGGTTAGCACCATGCATGGCACATAGTAGGCACTCAATTCACATTATTCTCCCGTTGTACTAAATGAGTTCTGAGGTTTTCATCAGCATGAGGTGTTTGAGGGCGGTCATGTAAACAGACTCATTACCATTGATGTTAGAAATTTCAGTGACTAAAATTTAAAGCACTATGAGAGCCATTATGGACACACAAGGAAACAAAGCCTAGGAAAAGGGCCAGTGGCCCCATTTTTCTCAGCCGTGGCTCCTTGGGCTTTCCTGTCTCCTGCCATGGTCACCAAATTCCTTATGGGGTAAGACACATGGATACTCTACTCTGTCTTTAGCACTTTGCCAATAACTTTTGCTCTGTTCATAGTAGGTTGCTTATTTTGAATGCTGTTGAAGAAATTATTACTTCTTTTTCCTCCCTCTCCTAATACTTATGGTCATAAAGTTCCCTCCTAAGCATTCAGGTTTTTTACTCTGTGAGGAAAAAAAAAGTGGAAAGGAGCTACAAAGAAAGCCTGCTTGGATAAAAAGTGTTAAACAGTAGTAGGAAGCAAACTACAGTTCTATTTTCCATAACCCAGAAATGTCAAGAACTCAGAGAAGAGAGGTATTACCAAGAGCTGAGGGTGCTAGAAGTCGAAGTAAACCATTAAAGTAGAGATTATGGGGACAAATTGTGCCAGAAGAAAGAGCACCGTGAGGGGGTGGCGGGGCTCAGAAGAACGAGTGTTCAAGGAAGGACAGTAAGAAGCTATTGACCTGGAGTTGAAAATCCTCATTACAGGTGCTGAGGAAAAGTTAGACCTTGAAAGCCAAGGCAGCCTGAAACTTGACCTTCAGCTATAGTGGGTGGAGCGAAGTAGGACTAGGTTGGGCTACAGGAGGAGTTGAAAGCATACAGTTTTATTTTTTAACCTTTAAAACAGTTGTATACAGACAACAACATGATTTACTTAAGGTTATTTATTCCACCCAGATTAAGTATTTATATGTTGACAATGGATTTTTAGGAGATGGTGCTTTATTCTAAAGCCAGGATGGATGAACCGGAGGAGGAAGAGAGCTTTTTGCTGCCCTTAAAGTCATACCTTAGAAGGGAAAATCTGCCTGCAAATAACCTGCTGTAAATTTTCTTAACTAGAATTACGGTGTCGGCCCACCTTATCAGAGGTAGGTGTTGTACAGATATGGAGCGGCGTATTGGTAGCTCCATCATGAATAATGGCAGCTGTTAAAAAGCCACAGAAGAGTCTTTAGTTCAAAACTCTCACTCCTGGCATCCTAGTCTTTGACTTTCTGCTCTTCAGTTCACCCAAAGCTGAAATGGATTTCACTTTTGTAAACTGACTTAAAGATAAGATGAATATAAACAAGTCTGGGTCCTGAGCAGCAGTCAGTGTCAGATAATGCTGCTGTGTTGGCCCACTAGAAGACTACATTGATTTACTGCTAAGTCACTTCAGTCATGTCCGACTCTGTGTGACCCCAGAGACGGCAGCCCACTAGGCGCCCCCGTCCCTGGGATTCTCCAGGCAAGAACACTGGAGTGGGTTGCCATTTCCTTCTCCAATGCATGAAAGTGAAAAGTGAAAGGGAAGTCGCTCAGTTGTGTCCAACTCTTAGCGACCCCATGGTTTGCAGCCTACCAGGCTCCTCCATCCATGGGATTTTCCAGGCAAGAGTACTGGAGTGGGATGCCATTGCCTTCTCCGACATTGATTTAAGTCAGATATAATAAAGTGAGTGCTAGCTTGAAAGGGTGGTATCCTGGGTTCTAATCCTGCCTGTGTCATAGATCCATCACGTGGTCTCTCTGTAGGGCTGGCAACGGGGATTAGGGCTGTTTGAGTCCAGTTGACTGAATGTAATAGACCTTTCAGTTCTGTCATCTCAGGGAAGCTAATTCAACTCTCTTCTCAGACTTGTTCTGTGGTGTAATGCATTTCCCTTATAACATCAATGACAGAGTTGAAATCCCAGTACGGTGTTGGAAGAACTATAGACTCAAAGCTTTGCCATTAGGCATCAGTTCTTTATAAATTTTCTCTAGGGTCCCCAAAAGTATGTTGTAGCACTTAGTGTTCTACAAATATAGTGTGGCTGACTTGGGATAGAGTGCCTCTTCGTCTTGTATTTCCCTTTCAGAAAGAGAAGACAGCATAAGCTTTAAGTTTTGTTAGACAAAATGATACCTTACACCCTTTAGCTGTGTATCTCTCAGTGAATGTGTAGAAAATATTAACCGTTGGAATTAAGACAATTTTAGGAACTGAAACTCTTCTATAGACCAGACCTGTTTGCTGTGTGGTCATGGTGTTTTGTGGATGGAGAAGACCGGATTCTTTTAGGACCTTAGTCAGAAGGAACCTCTGAATAAGCCTGGGGCTTCATAACAGAAAACTGATTTTTTGTCCAGGTTTTGCCATTGTCTCTGACACCCTGAACCCATTTGTTTTGTCTTAGTTGTTCCACTTTAAAATCAAAGGAGGGTTTGAAACACTGGCCTAGATGATCCAGTTTTAATACTATGTTTTAGTATAGATTCCATTTTGGGGTGGGCAAATAAATAGATCCCCCCCAAAGAAATTTTAACAGAATTGTGGTTGCTTTTAAAATGGGGTTCATTATCAACTTGCATGCCACCTGTTATCTCTGGACACCCCCCCCCCAAATTTCTCAATATAAAAATCGCTATTGTTCTTATATAATGTAAAGTAGGTCTCTATGGGGTAAGTATCAGTAGAGTTCCTTGAATGTCATGGCCTAAGTGCTCTGAACGGGTCAGAGGTGATCTGTGTTGTTATACAATTGTTATCCTATTTGGTCCATGCTATCCAACCCTCCTTCAAAGGTTTTTAAAGTGGACTGTAGCATATACGTACCTTCCTTTCCTCAGTGCAGCTCTTATACGAACCCCCTTGAGTACTTTTCAGCTACTCACCTGTGCTATGCTTTCCGTGGCCATTTAACACATTAAAGGAGCCTCTGTTACAGAGTGCTTTGTCCAAATCACACTGTGTCTTTCTTAAGGCTTGATTGTCTTTTTAAGCACATTCCAGTGTGTCTGGCTCTACTGGCAACAGAGTAAATAGCGGGTTGGGGTTTATATTCTTCCCGGAGAAAAGACAGATGGCTGTGTTCTTTGTCTAGGTGGTTTGGTTATTATTGTTCTTTTCTAACCTATTATTTTATCAACTGCTTTACTGCAGTTAGCTTGTCTACAGGTTTTACTTTCCAACAGAGCTAACTTAATGCCCTTCCCGTCTTTTGTGAGTACATCGCCTACCTCTCGAGAAACACCTAACCTTATTAATGATGACTTAGATTCCACGATAGTTTAAGATACAAGGAAAGTGAAGACAGTATTCTCTGGAAGCACAACCCTAGACCATGTGGCTTTTAAGGTTGGTTTTCCATTCTTCTGCTTTTGTGGAGCATGTGTGGAAGTTAACCAGACAAGAATGATTGCCAAAGGGTGCCTACACAGAGAGACCAGTGCGAAGCAGAGCCTGCAAATGATTGAACAGATGTAGCAGGTGTAAACATGTTTCCTTATCTTGGATCCTGGCTTTTACATCCTCCTCGAAGACTCTCTGTACTGCAGAAAAGGGTTATCAGTACAGATGGTAAACTGCTAAAATGCCCAGAAGGTTCAAGCTCATCTGCGCTTTTAAAGACGGGGAGGAGTGTGTGTTATCTGACTCACAGGTGTTTGGAAGGCTCCAAATTACCTTCAGGTTTTTCAGTTTTACTTTGCTTGAACAGATGTCTTGGGTTATATGTTGGAAGTCTCCACTCCTTATGGTGTCCAAGTGTTTAAAACTGGCAAGTATGTCCCAGGAGCAAAGGGGTGGAGTCCAGCCGTTGGCACGCTAGACCCTCCAGCCCTTGCCGATTGACGCTCTGAGCCTCTCTTGTCTCTGGGCTGCTGCTGCTGATTATTTTTTCTGGTCACTAGCTCCTTACTTTCCTGCTTTGCAGAGTTCTTCTTGGACAATGTTTCTGGCTCAAACACTTCGTTACTGCTGAACCATAAAGTCCCTTGTTCTGTTTCTGTCTCTCTCAGCCTGTGGCAGCAACAGGTGCATACAGGTGATGATCACACGCTCCAGGTGTTCTCCTAGAGCCGTTTCTATGAAGTGAGCACTGGAGACAGCCTTCTGTCGCAGCCAGAGACTGGCACAGAAATTGTCAGCTTCCTTTCTCACAGCAGTCAACTATAATCCTCTACGAAAAAGGCAACGCAAAACTAAGTTAGATTCATGTTAATGCCCGTGACATTATTTAACTTGTTAGTTTTGCCCTTCTGCAGTGTCCCTCTTGCTACTTTGAAGAAAAAAGTAACAATTTCCCAGAAGAGTATTTCCTGCAAGGTAGTCCTTGGGAATTTTTAGTAGGTAATATCTGAGAAAATCCCATGCTGACAAGAAGTTTGAGAAGCTCTGTGTTTATGTGGATGTAAACATTTTTTTAAATGTTGGAATTTTATTTGGGGCCTTTGAATATGCTAACTGATAAGTCAAGATCTTTATAAAGATATTATGCAGGATTTCCCATTATTTATTTAACCAAGAAATGGCTTTTGTGTGCGGAGTATGTCACAAGACAAGGGCTCCTTGGAATAGGTTTTTGGAAATGCTTGCTTAGATACAACAACAAAGCCCAGGAGACCCACATCTAGCAGAAGTCTGCCCTAGAGAAGTTCAACACACAATTAATGATGTGGTGGTTTGTTTTTCTATGATTTCCTCCCCCTGCCACCACACCTGTGTTTAAATCTGGACAAAGAGAAATGACTTTAGGGAATTTTGAAGATTGTAATGGACATGTTGGCTATCTCCCCAACATCTGTTTCTGTCCCATACGATTGTAATCATGCCCATTGAGAGGGACTGTCTCCACTCTTAGCAGCTTTTATGGACTGAATTCTACCACCATTAAACCAATGTATTGAAGCCCTAACCCCCAGTTAGAATGAAGTTAAATGAGATTGTATGGATGGGCCTGAATACAACTGACCAATGCCATACGAGGACATAGTAAGAAGGCAGCCACCCGAAAGCCAGGGAGAGAGGCCTCAGGAGAAACCAGACCTGCCGACACCTTGGTCTTGGACTTCCAGCCTCTGTAACTGTGAGCGTATAAGTCTTGGTCGTTTAAGCCACCCCATCTCTGGTGTTTTGTTACGGCAGCCCTAGAAAACTAGTACTGCCTCCACTGGGCCGTGTAGAAGGGTCTCAAGGCAGTCCATCCTGCTCTCCGCCACAACGGTTTTTCAGATAACCCTGACCTTAGCGAGTCAGTCCTCTATTTCCCGGCACACAGCGGCTAGTTCAGGAGTACTCCCATGAGTATCCTGCTTAGAACTTTGTTTCAGGGTGTGGAAAATGCCCGCTTTGCTCCTGATGCATGTGACAGCCAAGGAAACATGCAACATCCGTTGCTGGGGGGGGACAGTCATCTCATGAAGGCAGTCAGAGGATGACAGACAGAGAAAGCAGACAAGAAAACAGAAGAGAAATGCATTTGGAGCTCTGGTCAATCCAGAGCTTAAGACTGAGCTTTCCAATTATGTGAGCTAATGATTCTCCAAGTTGTTTAAGCCACATTGTACTGTTTGCTTTTATTTGCCATGAGAACCATCCCAACTGATTCACGGGTTACAGAGGGGCCATAGTGGATCAAGCTTCAGCCCCAACCCAAAGTCTCCAGGGTAGCTTTTAGTGTCCAGATTATTGCGTGTCTGACTTGTCATCTTTGAGTTCCTGAGCACTAATTTCCAGTGTACGTTTCACCGTTCTGCTCTATTGCCTTCAATATCAGGGTATGTGCCCAGTTTGTGATTCTCTGACGTCTTTTAATTAGCTAGATTGCTTAATCCTCTATAAGTGATTAAATGATAGGCTTCAATGCGTAATCCTTTCCATGGGTAAGGGACTCTTTAAAACAGACATGCCTTCAGAATCCAAGGAATTTCTTCTTTGAAAATATAAGGCCATCAGACAATCTAATAGTGGATATATTTTGGGGATAGGACTTAGGTCTTCTAAGCATCAGCCAGCTATGGATATTATAAAATCTGGCTATGGAAACATAAGATGAGGAAGTGTGTCCTCTTAGGCTGTAGGAATTAAGGGCATTTTCAAGACATTCAACAAAATGAATTCTCCAGATTTTGAGGCCTGATGCTAAAAACATGCTTCTCTTTGGCTAAATTCCTGATTTCCTGTGGGTAAAGCTGACAACTAGGTCCATCCACATTGACCCTTCTTCTTTCATACCCTGAACTACTTGTAAGCTTCCCTGAGCTTAAAGGCAGATGTAAGGCCACTGCTGGTAGTCAGTTGAGTCAACTTCTTACAGATGTGGTATGCTAGCCGGACAACGCCTTGTGCACTGGCAGACTCTGAAGATTGCAACGATGACTCTGTGACTTGCTTAGTTTTTTGGAATTGAGCACTCATTCATTTCCTGAACCTCGATTTTGTCAACCATAAATTAATGATCCTGACTCAGACTTTGCCCCCAGGTATAATTCAAGGGCCAGCAATCAAAAATTCAATCAATAATTATTCATTGAATATTTGCAATCTTCTGGATACTGAGGTGTATAAAACAGATAAAAGTCCCTGCATTCAGAGGGTTTGGGACTCTGTGTGTGTCTATATGTGCTTGCACAAGTGCACACACCCACAGGCACATACAGATAAAGAGAAATGTGTAATTAAAGTAAGTAGTATGTGAGATGATTAAAGACTGTGGTAGTTTTGTACTGTGTCCAATTGGTTAAACTGGAACCATGTTTCTCCTCATTCCATCCTTTGTATAGTTTTCAGTTAAAGTTAGCCAAAAATGGAATTTGCTCAAGATGGGGAAGCTGGAAGTGAAGAAGTAGCCATACTGTCCAAAGAACATCATGGTTAGATGCCAGGGGAGACAGACACAGAGGAGCCAGAGGATTCTGCCTCTCCCTGCTCTCTCCCTGATCTGTCTCCAGCTCTTCTACTGACCTCCTGCAACCCCGGGCGGACCTGCAGAGCAGAGCCTTCCAGTGGCTTCTCCACACATCCTCCCGTGCTGTTCTGCTTCCTCTGGACGTACTTCATAGGACTTTGATTTCCCTGTTCCCTTTGCAGACCTTTATTTCCCCAGCTTCTCTCCTAATTGTGTCAGGCCTGATTTCTATAACACACCCATGTTCCACACTCCTGAGTGATTCTGCTTCCTTAACTGAATCTCAGTGGAAAAAAATAAAGCAGGTAAAGGGCAGATAGAGTGCACGTGGGGAGTGAGCTGCAATTTTAAGTAATATAGTCAGGGAAGTCCTCACCAAGAAAGAGATACTGGAGCCCCGACCTGAGGAGATAAGAAAATAATTGTAAAATTTTGCTAAATCACATGAAGACCATTCAAAGGATAATCAGAATAATAAAAGACTTGGCCCAGAAACACCTACAACTAAATATCTTATAATACAGCATAAATATAGTAATCACATAAATACTCTATGATTTTCTTTACAGCCTCCTTTTGAGGTTGTATTTTCTTAAACCTTATGGCAACTTGCTGAGGCGGAATCAAGGCCAGAATTGTTCTTTGAGCTTTTAGAAGGAAAATAGCTCTGTAGGTATGAAACCATAAGAATAAAGTACCCTTGTTAAATCACATTGCTCCACTGACTACTGGAGCTCAGCCATCTCTTTTTCTGAAGCCCTCCTCTAGCAGTATCTTGTGTTTGCAAGGGCAACAATGACAAGGAAATGTGAAGAGTGTAGGGAAGTCAGGGGAGGTGGCCCTAGAGAAAGAGAAAGTGACATAGGAAAGTTTCTCCACTGGGACTCGCTGAGACGAACTTGGCTGGAGCGCTGGAGCAGGGTCTGCCCCCAGCTGGTGTTCTAGAGAGAGATGCAACTGCTTAACCAAATTCTGTGCAGAAAGAAGACTGTCTGTTTCTGCATTTTCCTGTCTCCAGCATCAGGGGGTTGGTTTCCTGGCAACGGGCCACCTGCTTTCTCTCTGCGGAGCCTGGCTGCCCCTAGGGGGAGCCCTTCGTCTGTCAGCCTCCAAGGAGCACTGTGTTTGAACTCTCTCCTCTTGGGACAGCAGGCTGGCTCTCTTGCAAAGCACAATTAGAGCATCTGCCAGCAAAAGATTGTTCTGAGGCCCGTAAGCATTTAATAAATTGGTGTTGTGGGCCTCCTGTGCCAAGGCCTCGCTGACTGCCCATGGACAATCGTGGACTTTCTTTTGACTCTAAAATTTAAATGGAAGGTGGATGTCTGTAAACAATTCTCTTTAGATCATGGTAAATCAAACACTTACCTATCTGATAATCATAAGAGCTGCCAAAATTCTGTTTTGCAGTGAAAACGTTTGTTTCATTCTTAGTTGGAATTTTAAAAAAGCCTTTCTTATAAGAAATGGATGTGTAAAAGTTGTATACATTCTAACACTCTAAGATAAATGATATTTTGTATATATATTTTCCTACCTTCCAAGTTCTTTTGTGAAAGCGAAAAGCACAAGTCAGCATCCTTAGATGGGGACCAAGAGTTGCCATTTGAAAAGGTAAAAACTGACCATGACCTTTTGTGCGTATGGAAGGCAAACTGATGAAGGAAAACGTGTCCCCATTTGAGGGGTATGACCTAGCCCTACGTTTCCCTGGTTGTCCTACTATTCTCTTTGACAGTTAAAATCAGTTTAGAAGTGAGCTCTCTCCACACACCTGTGGATGTAGCTTAAGTCAGAAGGGAAGGCCTGAGGGTTGGAATCGGAAAGCACCTAATCTTCCCACACGTGAACTCCTTCAGTGATTCGCCAGCTATTGACAATGGTCCCCATTGACTACAGCGTTTGGAAAGGAAGGAAGGAACGAACCAGTGAACCTGGTACGAAGCCAAGTTCATGGCAAAGTTCAGTGATAGGAAGACTCTTTTTACTTTCGTCTCTTCCTTCCTTTTTTTGTATAATTTTTCACTTTCATTTATTCTTCTTAATGTTCCAGAGGATAGTCGAGGCCAAGACGATGTCAACCATTTCATAAATGTCACTTATTGAATTAAGGTAAACAAATGTGGGAACAAAAGCCAAGAGTCTAGTATTTGTCTTTTCAAACATTCAGTTTCACAAAAGCCAGTGGGAAGAACCAGGTGTGAACATCGAACCAGGTGTGAACATCCCGTAAATGTTTCTTATCTGACAACACTGCTCAGATATGTTGATTTTCCCTCATATCGAGTGCCAGTCTGTTCTAGGAAAATATCCAATATTATCCATTGGTTTCAGAAGTCTCACTGTGCATACCAATGTTCTAATTTGCCTCTCCACAGAGTGAAAGTCTATATCCCTCCCACTTACGATTAATACACATAACCTGATCTGTAATTAGATACATTTCAAATAACTGAGTAGGCATTCGCTCTTTTTTTTTTTTTAAGTATCTTTTAAGTGCTAGCATGTTCCATTCCTTCAGTGATTACTTGCATATGGGAAATGAAACAGTTCATTTGCTTCCATTGTGTTACCATCAGGATCCCATAGGAACACCTCTTTACCAACCAACCAAGGGCTATGCAAGCAAAGTGAGGGCAAATCAGGAGAGAAGGACACAATGATGGTGTTTTCCTATCTTTTATTTAAAAAAAAAAATAAAGATCTTATCTGAAGTGGAAAGCTGACGTAAATTTGGAATTTGCAAGTCTTGCCTTATGACTGAATAGCTTGAAGTCCATTTGGCATATTATGAGGTCTTTCTTATTCATCTCATTGAGAATCAGCTTTAAGGAAGCAAAAAATAATCACATCTTCCTGATAAGGTAACAGCTCTAGCCAGTTAGATTTTATTTTTGCATTAGTTTTATGTCAAAAGTGTACTTAGAATAAAAATGCCTTGCCAGCATTTACTTGTAAAAATAAAATTGTTCTTATCATTTAGAAATGTGACAGCATTATAAAATATAAATTCTGAAGGCAAAGTAAATTAGCTTTACACTTTCCCCACCTTTCCCTAGCTCTTATTTTAATGCCTACAATGTTTACAAGCCTTGAAATATGAGAAGCTTTTTTTTTCATTCTCATAATTATTCATGAAATTCAATTAACTTGTCATCAGATGAACAATTATGTTGTCCTGGTCTTTTTGGCCCCCAACAGCTAGACTTCCTTTGAGTTATCTGAGTCAAAGTTTTACCTGATTTTCTTCTAAATTGTAATTTTTTCATGAAAAAATTATGATATTGGAGCATATTAAACTATAAACTCAGCAAAACTATTTATAGCAATACTTAATATAAACACGCAGGTATACTTAGCACCCTAACCTAATCCTTGTATCCCACAGAGATTGTGCAAAAAAAAAAAAAGCTTAATCTTTCTATCTCTGATTAAAACAAAAACAAAAGTCCCAGACAAACAAACAACAAAAAGCTTCCTGGGCTTGTGTATAGTTCCAATAAAGCTTTCAGGCACTTTTAAGATAATGTGTCTCTTCAGTCTTTTAGCACATTTGCAGGAAAGACTTATCTGTCTTCTGCTCGTCTCTTAAAGGATTAAAAGGCTGATTGCTCTCTGTGTTACTCAGATCTTCCCCTTGGTCTCCTACACCAAAAGCCTTAGAAGGAATAAATAAAAGTATAGAAACCAGTAAAGGATAAGGGTAGAAGAAAACAAAAAGAAAAAAAAAAGAAATTATGCAGTAAGTATAAAGTTACTGGTGTGTATGGAAAAAAAAAACAAAAACAAAAACCTATGGTGGCCTTTTCCCAGTCACCAGGGAGTAATTTTCCCTTTCAAGTGAGAGACCTTCTTTGCCCTTTGAAACCAGAGTTGATGTTCACTAATTAATATATATATATAAAATGGTCCCTTAGCAACCGTTTCAAATGGGATCTGTTACCTCTGCTCTCTGGGTTTAAAGGTACATATCCTTTTTCAAGACGACAGTGTTTGTGAAGGCAAGCAGAGTGTAGCAGCATCTAAAGACGGGATCAAGTGGTACTTCCATAGCACCGAGGGATTGAATGGATGTCTTAGAAATTGGGATGCTGCTATTTGATGTTGAAATGGTTTTTCTTCCCTTACAACATCTAGTTTGTAGTTATTGTTATACCAGATGAGAAGACCTTTAAATCACCAAAGAATTACCATCTGCACTCTGTATATATTTACTTATTTATTGTCATCTCTCACTTTCCCTAATTATGAAGCATGTAAGTGCTATAAGGAAATTATATTCTGCATTTTCATTATATCCTCAGAATCTGGTTTCTGGCTTAGAGTAAGCATTCAAACATTTGTGGACTGAGAAATGAATTCATGGATCAGGATTTTTTAAAATTTTGATAAGGGGACAAAGGGTACAGATGAATCAGTTCAGTTCAGTCACTCAGTCGTGTCTGACTCTTTGCGACCCCATGAACCGCAGCATGCCAGGCCTCCCTGTCCATCACCAACTCCCAGAGTTCACCCAAACCATGTCCATTGTGTCAGTGATGCCATCCAACCATCTCATCCTCGTCATCCCCTTCTCCTCCTGCCCTCAATCTTCCCCATCATCAGTGTCTTTTCAAATGAGTCAGTTCTTCACATCAGGTGGCCAAAGTATTGGAGTTTCAGCTTCAACATCAGTCCTTCCAATGAACACCCAGGACTGGTCTCCTTTAGGATGGACTGGTTGGATCTCCTTGCAGTCCAAGGGACTCTCAAGAGTCTTCTCCAACACCACAGTTCAAAAGCATCAATTCTTCAGCACTCAGCTTTCTTTATAGTCCAACTCTTACACCCATATGTGACTACTGGAAAAACCATAGCCTTGAGTAAACAGACTTTTGTTGACAAAGTAATGTCTCTGCTTTTTAATATGCTGTCTAGATTGGAGAACGCAATGGCAACCCACTCCAGTACTCTTTCCTGGAAAACCCCATGGATGGAGGAGCCTAGCAGGCTCCAGTCCATGGGGTCGCTAAGAGTCGGACACGACTGAGCGACTTCACTTTCACTTTTAACTTTCATACACTGGAGAAGGAAATGGCAATCCACTGCAGTGTTCTTGCCTGGAGAATTCCAGGGATGGTGGAGCTTGGTGGGCTTCCATCTATGGGGTTGCATAGAGTTGGACATGACTGAAGTGACTTAGCAGCAGCTAGGTTGGTCATAACTTTCCTTCCAAGGAGTAAGCATCTTTTAATTTCATGGCTGCAATCACCTTTTGCTGTGATTTTGGAGCCCAGAAAAATAAAGTCAGCCACTATTTCCACTGTTTTCCCATCTATTTGCCATGAAGTGATGGGACCAGATGCCATGATCTTAGTTTTCTGAATGTTGAATTTTAAGCCAACTTTTTCACTCTCCTCTTTCACTTTCATCAAGAGGCTCTTTAGTTCTCCTTTACTTTCTGCCATAAGGGTGGTGTCATCTGCATATCTGAGGTTATTTGTATTTCTCCTGGCAATCTTGATTCCAGTTTGTGCTTCCTCCAGCCCAGCGTTTCTCATGATGTACTGTGCATATAAGTTAAATAAGCAGGGTGACAATATACAGCCTTGACGTATTCCTTTCCCTATTTGGAACCAGTCTGTTGTTCCATGTCCAGTTCTAACTATTGCTTCCTGATCGGCATAGAGGTTTCTCAAGAGGCAGGTCCGGTAGTCTGATATTCCCATCTCTTTCAGAATTTTCCACAGTTTGTTGTGATCCACACAGTTAAAGGCTTTGTTATAGTCAATAAAGCAGAAATAGATGTTTTTCTGGAACTCTCTTGCTTTTTCCATGATCCAGCGGATGTTGGCAATTTGATCTCTGGTTCCTCTGCCCTTTCTAAAGCCAGCTTGAACATCTGGAAGTTCATGGTTCACGTATTGCTGAAGCCTGGGTTGGAGAATTTTGAGAATTACAGATGAATAATATTGACCAATTTCTTAAGTTACTGTTTAAGGTGACTTTCAACAGATGGCTATAAATGCTTTCCAGGGCTTTATAAATTATAATGGAAATTCAGATCTTATTTTCATTGCAGTATTTTAAAATGGGATTTTCTTATAGTGGTCTTATCACTTTACCCATATCTCCTTGCCCTTACCTGTAAATAGATTTTTTTTTTTTTTAATGTTACCTTAACTTAGTTTTGAGGTCCTAGTTGGCCAGGAAGCTGGCCAATTCCCCTTCTTGACCAGCAGTCCCAACCATCTCTCTTACTGGGCTCACATACTCTGGTCCACTATCCATCTGCCTTCATCATCTCAGAGCCTGGTCCCAGATAACTGGATACAGCCCACATTGCCCCGGAGCCCCCTGATAGGATCCAGATTAGCTAGTCCTAAACTCAGTTAGCTCGCCTCCCTTGTTCCTTTCCCTGGGAAACCACAGTAATGGTGCTGGTCCGCCACAGTTTCACTTTCTCCCTCTGCCTCATGCAGGCTTGCTGTGTTCTCTCCGGGGAAGTGTGAGCATAATCGAATTGCCAAGACTTTTCCTGGTTACCTTCTCTCAATCTGTGTCTCAGGTCACCGTACCTCACCCAGTAATATAGTTAAGACATCTCCCGAGTGGCCAGACCGCCACAGATAGTACCTGCACTCTTTGTGTGGCCTCCCTCTCCTGTGGCAGGAATCACTTTTGGTGTTCAGGTGGGAGCTGGAAGTGCTGGGGAACCAGCATCCCTGAGAGTAGCCCTCAGCCCGTGGCAGACTGGGCTGGGTGTATAAATACCCCAGCTGCCTTCTCCCCGGATCCATAAACCCTGAGGCACGTACCTCATGCTGTCTCTCAGGTTCTCCCCAGCAGTACTGAGCTCCAGTTGTTCACACTGATAGTTCAGTTCAGTTCAGTCGCTCAGTCGTGTCCGACTCTTTACAACCCCATGAATTGCAGCACGCCAGGCCTCCCTGTCCATCACCAACTCTCGGAATTCACCCAAACTCATGTGCATCGAGTCCGTGATGCCATCCAGCCATCTCATCCTCTGTCGTCCCCTTCTCCTCCTTCCCCCAATCCCTCCCAGCATCAGGGTCTTTTCCAATGACTCAACACTGATAGTTAGATAATAGTTTTTTGGACTGACTTCTCCCTCTCACTTTTCCATTCTCCTATCCATATTTTCCTTTGCTTCCCTAATAAACTACTTGGATCTTGTTTTCATTTTCTGCAGCTGCCATAACAAATGACCACAATGGAAATTTATTCCCCCATAGTTCTGGAGGAACTGCCTCTGAAAGCTTTAGGGGAACCTTCAGTTCAAGGAAGCCTTGCTCACGTATTCAATTCTGCTGTCTTCAGGCATTGCTCAGCTTGTGGTAGGATAATTCCAATCTCTGACTCTGTCATCGCCTTTTCCTCTTCTGCAGTTCAATGTCCAACCTCCTTCTCTTAAGGGCATGTGTCATTGGATTTTGGGCTCACCCTAATCCAGGAGAATCTCATTTCAAGATCCTTAATTTAATGACACTTGTAAAAGCTCTTTATCCAAATAAGGGCCTTTCACATTCGCAAATTCTAAGTGGATGTATCTTTTGAGGGGCTGCCATGCAACTCACTATAGACATGAATACTTGTCTTAGGCTTTGCTTCTGGGCAACCCAGATTAGAACTTGGCTTGTCATATAAAATAGATTGGGATTGTTTCAGAGTAGCTAGAAGTTCAAAGGTTAGAGGCTAGGGTCCAGATCCATCCTTCCCCTTCCCCAGCTGATGTTCTCAGAAGGCTGTGCTCCATACATGGAAATATTTTCTACTTCTCAGTCCATGCTTGGCTTCTATCCAACCAAAATGAGTAACGAAGCAACATTTTATTCTTATCTGTAAGTTTTTATAGCCCTTGGAACATTCCTATAGTGATGGGAGACGTGAACCTCAAAAGTCCCCAAAGAACTTCTTTCCTTCATTTCTTTTTATTTTTCCTTCTTTTTTTCCATATGCTGCCTGTTTCTTTTGCTGTCACTGACCACCATTTCTTTATCAAAACAATTGATACTTCCCCATTGAGCCCACTGTTCTGATTTTCCCAAACACGTGTGTTAAAGCTTATTTATATTTGTTGGGTATGAGGGGAAGCTGGTTCAGAGATTTCTAGGGTTGTGAGATACAGACATACTTAAATATCTCTTTCAACTCCATCTTTTTATAGATTAAAAAATGATAATAATAAGGCAACAACACAGAGGAAACCCATCAATTGAAACTTCTGTGTCGTGCTGTGGATATCATAGGCAACTTTAAGCTTTGATTTGTCATATCCATTTAAGTGAATATAAATTTAGAAAATACATGTGATTTCCCCAGTGAGGACTAATTATGGTACTGAAGATAAGGCCCCCTTTCTTCACCAAATACTGAAGTCTTTGATTTCAAGGAAACTTTTCCCTAACCTACGTGGTAGAATTAGGAGTTGTTCTATCTGCTATGCATGGGGTCTTCTGTGTTGCTCCCTAAACAGTGAGTACTTTTCCCTCTGCTGATAACCAAAGTGGTCCTACATGATAATCTACCTGAGGTAGTCAATGACTTTCTGTTCCCTTCTCTCCAGAAGCTCTGAAGATTAAAGGACCGGCTAACTAGACATTCCTTAGATCTGAGAGAGGAACACTCTTACCGATCAAAGCCTTTATAAACAGGATTTTCATCATAAGTTTTTTTTTTTTTTTCTAACCCTAACCCTGTTGTTCTTGTATCCACAAGTAGTTTCCTATCAGATCTTAAGTCTGATAGCTTTGACACTCTCCCTAGGAAGCCCTGCCTCCCTGTTTCAGAAGCCTAGCCTATAGGTTTCCTTGGTAAGCCTGGCCACCCTCAAGTTTGGGTGGGATGTACATCAATATCTACTTGTATTTGGTCATTTCAGGTCCATAATGAGTGCTGGTCAAGGTAAACCCATCAATTTCAGTCCAGTCTTTAGTCCCTTTCCAAGAGGGAGACTTCTGATTTTATAACTTAGTCATTTATAAAATAAAAACAGCTCACAAAGATAATCATTTTTTTTTTCCAGGGATAGTATAATCTAATCACAGGTTGATGGATGATGTTTTACAATTGGGAGCTTCTCTACCCTGCTTCCCTGAATTATGGTGCTGAAAATCATTTGCTTTTTCTTGTTCTTCTTGAGGTATAGCTGCCATCCATGGTATATCAATCTTTTTTTTTTAATTGAGGTATATAATTGATTTACAAAGTTGTTAATTACTGCTATATAGCAAAGTGATTCAGTATATAAAGGTATATATATATATTCATTTAAAAAATATTCTTTCCTATTATGGTTTATCATAGGATATTGTATATAGTTCTCAGCACTACATAGTGGGACCTTGTTGTCCATCCATTCTGTATATAGAAGCTCACATCTGCTAACCCCAACCTCTCACTCCATCCCTTGCCCACCCCCTCCCACTTGGCAACAACTAGTCCATTTTCTATGTCCAGGATTCTGTGTCTGTTTCATAGGTTCACATGTGTCATATTTTAGATTCCACATGTAAGTTACATCATGTGGAATTTCTCTTCCTGACTTCACTTAGTAGGACAGTCTCTAATCACATCCATGTTGCTGCCAATGGCATTCCTTCTTTCTTTTATATGGCTGAGTAGTATTCCATTTGTATACACGCTACATCTTTTTCCATTCATGTTGATGGGCAGGTAGGTCGTTTCCGTGTCTTGGATATTGTGGATAGCACCGCTATGAACACTGGGGTGCCTGTATCTTTTTGAATAGTAGTTTTATCTGAATATGTGTCCGGGAGTGGGATCGCAGGCTCATATGATAATCCTATTTTTAGTTTTCTGAAGAACTTCCAAACTGTTTCCCACTGTGGCTGCACCAACTTACATTCTCTGTGGTGTACCAGTTTTGATTAAGGTATTTTGAGGTTTTATTTTAGTAATTGAATTTAGATTCTCATACGAAGCAGGTAGCATCTAGTATTATAGATATGTCTGCTTCACTATGCAAAGCAGAGAAGGCAATGGCACCCCACTCCAGTACTCTTGCCTGGAAAATCCCATGGACAGAGGAGCCTGGTAGGCTGCAGTCCATGGGGTTGCTAAGAGTTGGACACGACTTCACTTTCACTTTCATGCATTGGAGAAGGAAATGGTAACCCACTCCAGTGTTCTTTCTTGGAGAATCCCAGGGATGGGGGGTCTGGTGCACTGCCGTCTATGGGGTCACACAGAGTCGGACACGACTGAAGTGACTTAGCAGCAGCAGCAGTATGCAAAGAAATTAACCATGTGACTCTTTCTCATGTTTTTATGATGAATTTTCGTTACATCTTATACTGTGAAGCACGTACACACCTTCTACCCCTAAATAGCCTCCCTAATCTGAGACCTCTAGGAGGTGTTCTGCAGGCTTGAACAACATTGTCTTGGAATTAAATCTGAGGGAAGATGGTGAGTAACTCTCAGATGCTAATCACATGCCTATTTGACACCATCTCTCTTCTCCCAAAGGTCTTCGTAGGGATTCAGGATTATGTTTGCACTGTCATCCTCTGCTTTGCCTTAGCGTCTCCTGCCTGGACTCAGATATGTGCCACAGTGTCCCTCACCAGCTCCACTGGGATAGTTAATTATTTCTATCCACCCTGTGGGCTAGGGGCTGCTCTTGTGTGCACATTATATACAGTTCAACACTGGCTTGGGGCATCTTTCTGCCTCCATGCCAGTTTGGGCTTCACAGGAATTTCTCAAGTTCCTCCACCAAATGGGAACACCTGCCGGGAAAAGCAAATGAAAGCCTCACACTCTAATAACACCAAGAAGTTTCCGTTCAGCTGACGTGCAGGTTGCACAGAGAAAGTGTGGAGACAGGTGAGAGGTGGGGTTGGCAAAGGAACAGGTGCCAGGTCAAGTGCTTAGGGTGCCAAGAAAGGAATCTGGACTTAATCCTCAGGGTACTGTGGGGCCAATAAAGTGCTTTAAGTAGGATAGAGCATGACATTCTTGCCCAGGATGCTGAAGCATGTCTAAATCCAGCATCCTTGACATGATCCTTTAAGGGAGGTTACTTCTCCTTATGAACAAAGTAAATGAAGGTCTTACACAAATATCTCTAATCAGTATTAGACGAGTACCAATCAGTTTCTTTGTGCTCTGGCTCCATAAGATGCTATTAAGATGATTGAAAGCCGGCCTGTGCACCATGCCAACACTGGTCCTGACCTGCCCTGTGGTGTCATGGCAATCTTCTCTGCTTTTCTCACTTGTCAGTTCAGTACTGCTGATCATCTGCTGAAAAAGCAGTATTGGAACTCAAGCTATTCTGTGGCATAGGTTTATTTTTGAAAGCTTAGTTTGTTGTGTCTACAACAAAAACTGCAGATAGTAATTAATATTAATTGAGTTTTAAAGTTGTGTTTGAAGAAAAGACACTGCCAGAGATTTTAACTGTAATGTGCATGAACACATATCTCATCATTTGAACGCTAGTTTGGCATGCTGCACTGGACAGAGTAGGATGATACACCTAAGAGATTACTATAATCATAATTTCTACTCAACAAACAGAAGGCAGTAAACCTGAAAAATGTCCCCCAAGTGTGTGTGTGTATATATATTTTTACTTATATCACAATAAGTATATGCATATGTAATACATATGTATACTATGTGTATAATAATATGTATATAATATATACATATTACATACAACTACACATATATAACGCATGAAGTGAAAGTGTTAGTGGTTGTATCTGACTCTTTGTGATTGCAATGGACTGTGGCCTCTGTTCATGGAATTCTCCAGGCAAAAACACTGAGTGGATAGCTATTCCATTCTCCAAGGGGTTCTCCAAGGGATCCTCCAACCCAGGGATTGAATTTGGGGGCCCCATATTGCAGGCAGATTCTTTACTGTCTGAGCCACCAGCAAATCCCCTTATAATACATACCTATTTTTGGAAAACTCAGCAGTGGCCACAGGACTGGAAAAGGTCAGTTTTCATTCCAATCCCAAAGAAAGGCAATGCCAAAGAATGCTCAAACTACTGCACAATTGCACTCATCTCACACGTTAGTAAAGTAATGCTCAAAATTCTCCAAGCCAGGCTTTGACAATATGCGAACCTTGAACTTCCTGATGTTCAAGCTGGTTTTAGAAAAGGCAGGGGAACCAGAGATCAAATTGCCAACATCCGCTGGATCATGGAAAAAGCAA
>NW_011494846.1:5087254-5092386 GCF_000754665.1 Bison bison bison
TGATGAAAGTGAGAGAGGAGAGTGAAAAAGTTGGCTTAAAGCTCAACATTCAGAAAACGAAGATCATGGCATCTGGTCCCTTCACTTCATGGCAAATAGATGGGGAAACAGTGGAAACAGTGTCAGACTTTATTTTTCTGGGCTCCAAAATCACTGTAGATGGTGACTACAGCCATGAAATTAAAAGATGCTTACTCCTTGGAAGGAAAGTTATGACCAACCTAGATAGCATATTCAAAAGTATTGAATATGCTTTTGACATTACTTTGCCAACAAAGGTTCGTCTAGTCAAGGCTATAGTTTTTCCCGTGATCATGTATGGATGTGAGAGTTGGACTGTGAAGAAGGCTGAGCGCCGAAGAACTGATGCTTTTGAACTGTGGTGTTGGAGAAGACTCTTGAGAGTCCCTTGGACTGCAAGGAGATCTAACCAGTCCATTCTGAAGGAGATGAGCCCTGGGATTTCTTTGGAAGGAATGATGCTAAAGCTGAAACTCCAGTACTTTGGCCACCTCATGCAAAGAGTTAACTCATTGGAAAGACTCTAATGCTGGGAGGGATTGGGGGCAGGAGGAGAAGGGGACGACAGAGGATGAGATGGCTGGATGGCATCACTGACTCGATGGATGTGAGCTTGAGTGAACTCCGGGAGTTGGTGATGGACAGGGAGGCCTGGCGTGCTGTGATTCATGGGGTCGCAAAGAGTCGGACACGACTGAGCGACTGATCTGATCTGATGTGTATATACAAATGCATACACATGTATACATATCTTTTTGGACCATCAGTCTACTCATCTATAAAGTAAGGATTATAATGCTCATCTCAAAGGTTGGTTCTGAAGATTCAGTTCAGCTGCTCAGTCATGTCTGATTCTTTGTGACCCCATAGACTGCAGCACGCCAGGCCTCTCTGTTCATCTGAAGATTTAACTAGTTGTTTAATCTGAAGATTAAACGAGTTGTATAAATAGTGTGCTTAACACCATGCCTCGTGTATAGGAGGAATACAAATGCAGTGAATTTCCTTTTCAGAACACTTAAGCATCAAAGCCAAACACATAGAGATTTACACACGTAAAGAAATGTGAATATGAATTCCATCAAATTATTAGTAGAGAAGAATTTAGTCATACCTATTTTTTCCTCTACTTTACCATGTCATTTATTTTATATCATTTATGTGTATTCTTAGTTGCTCAGTCATGTCTGACTCTTTGTGACCCCATGGACTGTAAACCAAAAAGCTCCTCTATTCATGAGGATTCTCCAGGCAAGAATACTGGAGTGGGTTGCCATGCCCTCCTCCAGGGATATCATGTATAAACATCTATAAATATATACATAGTTTATACATAATGTATACACATAACATATGTACTATCTATTTCATTTTTAGTCTCAGAGTTTAACTCCAAATATTGCTAGGTCCATATCTGAATGTCTTTCAAAGAGATTATTATATTTCATGAAATTTGACTACAATTTTCATGTTTGCTTTCATTGTATTTTTGGAACCTAAGTTGCTATACACAAACACATTTAATATTCAGGGTCATACATAATTTGCTATTATTAAATTACATGGACTAAAGAAAACCTCAGATTGTTTGACACGCTATCCCTCAAGAGTTCTACCTGTGTTCTCTCTCCTTGAACTTGAATAGTTTTCTTTACTGCCTGCCAAAATGACAATGGCATAGGTAATGTGCCCATTTCCAGGCTCAGGCCTTAAGAAACCAGCCGTGTCCACTTCCTCTAGAACAGTGTCTCCAGGAACCGTGAACCACACAGTGGTCTCACTACTCTGACACCACCACGTTGGAAAGGGCACTTGCGAGTGCTTCAGGTGACAGTCACAGTTGATCCCAGCCTCCCAGGTATTCCTGCCAAACCCCAAACGTCTGAGTGCAGAGCATCAATCCTCTACCTAGCCCATCCACCAGCTGAATACCACCAATGGACATTGATTAATGCCACACGGAACAGAAGAGCTGCCCAGCTGAGCATTGCCAGCATTCCTGACCTCCCAAACTGTGAGATCTAATATTATGTGGATGGCTTCAGGTCACTAAGCTTTGGGGTAACTTGTTACATAACAATGAGTAACCAGAATGATGGATTTACAGACAGGGAAGTAGACTATGTTCCTCCTTAGCAGATATTGTTAGTTTGAATTCAGAGACCGTGTTATGAGCTTTAGTAAACTGTAATGGGTGAATAATAGGCTTCAAATAAAACTGTAATGTTTTTAGCAACTAGATAAGTTTATAAGTATTTGTTGATCATCTAATACAAACCTGGGAATATTTCATGTTCCATGTTGATTTAAAATACGGTTCTTCTGAAAAGTATTCGTTTTCTAGGAGATTAGCATAGATATCTGATTTGTACCTCTGAAATTCACTTATGAAGTTACAGATGTGATAAGTTAACATTAATTTTGCTTAAGTGGTAAGATGTTTTTGAAGTAACTATGATTATAATAGGTTCAATCTAACACTATTTTCTGGTGATACTATGATTCAGATACAAGGGATTTATTTTATTGAGCTTTATGGAACACCAAACACTATTTGTGAAGCCTCCAAAATAATTCTTATACTTAAAAGATAGATATTAAAGGGCAAGAGAATATGAGAATTACGTGGGTCCACTGTGTATTTAGATGTTCAGATATATGAGGGTCACTTAGTAGCATTTAAGATAAATAACAGCTGAGCTCTCCTAATGCCCCCAGCCTCTGTCAGTTACCCTTCTTTCTCTTCACACAACACATATCCTAATGGTGGAGAAGCTTCAGCCACAAAACATAAATTTGAAGAGACTCAAATTTAAATTTCTAGTTTTGACCTTTTTAGTTTTGACCTGTATTTTCAATTGCTTAAGTATATGCCCATCTAGATAAATCTCTCGTATCACCAACCAAATGTGTCCTAGATTAAAAAAAAAAAAAGATTCATTATGTTCAACTGCATAGGCATTCATATCTATCAAGCTAGAAACTTTAGAGTGACTTTTATCTTCCTTTTTCCTCATCCTCTAGATAACTGAACTTCAAGTCCTCTGATTTCTATCTCTGAAACATTGCTTCTGTTCTGACTCATGTCTCTATTCCCACACAATTTAGACTCTCATCTATTTCCTGCATTTGCACAACAATCTCTCTTTATCTTTTTTAAGGCAGAACACTTTGATATTTGTTGTTGAAAACATTGTCCAAGAGGAAACACACATCAGCAACAAAAAAAAAAATCTTTCAACATAATGCTAGAAAAAGTCATATTCCATCAGAGAAAATAGCATGTTTCCTCCGTTCTGATTAAATTCCTATGAAAATGTTTAAAGTAAAATTTGTATTAAGTTATAGCATAAACACAGAAGTATGCACAAATCATATGTTCAGTAAATTTTCAAAAAGTAAACACACTTTACTGGTACAGATGAAAAAAAAGAACACTCTAGAACTCCCAAAGACTCTTTCATGCTCCCTCCCCAAAGGTAATCATTTACAGGACTTCTATATTATTAATTAATTTTGCCTGTTTTGAACTATATATAAAGGGAATAACGGAATGTTTCTTTTGTTACGTGTAACAGTAATTCGCTTATTCTCAATGTTGTTTGATATTGCATTATATGAATATACCACTATTTATAGCTCCTGAGAGTTGGACTCTAAAGAAAGCTGAGTGCAGAAGAATTGATGCTTTTGAACTGTGGAGAAGAACTCTTGAGAATCCCTTGGACTGCAAGGAGATCCAACCAGTCCATCCTAAAGGAGACCAGTCCTGGGTGTTCATTGGAAGGACTGATGTTGAAGCTGAAACTCCAATACTTTGGCCACCTGATGCGAAGAGCTGACTCATTTGAAAAGACCCTGATGCTGGGAAAGACTGAGGGTAGGAGGAGAAGGGGACGATAGAGGATGAGATGGTTTGATGGCATCACCCACTCAATGGACATGAGTTTGGGTAAACTCTGGGAGTTGGTGATAGACAGGGAGGCCTGGCATGCTGTGGTTCATGGGATTGCAAAGAGTCAGACATGACTGAGCAACTGAACTGAACTGATAGCTCCTGATTGACTTTTGAATTTTTCAGTTTTGGACTACTTTAAAGAATGCTATGGTGAACATTATAAATACATATTTTGGTACAAATGTGGATGCACTTGTGTTGAGTATATTCCCAAAGAGTGCAGTTGTTGGGTTGTAGGAACATTTGCCTTTATAAATATTACCACTTTTCCCAACTGGTTATACCAATTTTTATTTCAAGCTGCCATCCATATATGAGTGTCCCTTGATCCCGATCTTGATAGCACTTGGTATTGTTAGTATCTTCAATCTTAGCTAATTAATGAGCATATAATTATATTCATTGTGGTTTTAGGTTCCAGTTCATGATGAATAATGAGATTGGCCACATTTTCACATGCTTTTTGGCAATTTGGATATCTTTTCTGTGAAGTGCCTGTTCAAACATTCTGAGCATTTGAAAACTTGGTTGCTGGCTTGGTTTATTGTAGGAGTTTTTAATGTATTCTGTATTTCATTCCTTTGTCAGTTCTATGTGGGGCAAGTGTTTTTTACTCTGTGGCCTTCTTATAAAGGGATCTTTGGATAAACTTCCCCTGGAGAAGGAGTTGGCAACCCACTCCAGTATTCTCGCCTGGGAAATCCCACAGACAGAGGAGCCTGGAGAGCTACAGTCCATGGGGTCACAAAGAGTCAGACATGACTGACTGAGTGATAGCAATAGCATTGATAAACTTCACCTTTAAATTTTAATGAAGTCCAGTTTGTTAAGGTTTTTCATTTTGGTTTGTGTTTTAAAAAAATGTCTGTGTAGAAGATGTTATTTTTGATAATGTTTATTATTTTACCTTTCCCTTTTTTGATCTGTGGGCCATCTAGAATTAACTTGTATGCAGGGAGTGGGGTATGAGTAAACCTTTATGTTTTTTCCTATGTAGACATCTGGTGGGCCCAGTACCATTTATTGAAAGTACCATTTTTTCCCTTACTGTGGTACAGTGATGTGCTGTGCTGAGTTGCTCAGTCATGTCCAACTCTTTGCTACCCCATGGACTGTAGCCCTCTAGGCTCCTCTGTCCATGGGGATTCTCCAG
>NW_011494846.1:5093284-5093582 GCF_000754665.1 Bison bison bison
GTTTTGCCAAATATCAAAATGAATCCGCCACAGGTATACATGTGTTCCCCATCCTGAACCCTCCTCCCTCCTCCCTCCCCATACCATCCCTCTGGGTCGTCCCAGTGCACTAGCCCCAAGCATCCAGTATCGTGCATCGAACCTGGACTGGCAACTCGTTTCCTACATGATATTTTACATGTTTCAATGTCATTCTCCCTAGCAATCAGAATCCAACAACACATTAAAAAGATCATACACCATGATCAAGTGGGCTTTATCCCAGGGATGCAAGGATTCTTCAATATCTGCAAATCAA
>NW_011494846.1:5093948-5105582 GCF_000754665.1 Bison bison bison
AAACATAAGACCAGAAACTATAAAACTCCTAGAGGAGAACATAGGCAAAACACTCTCTGACATACATCACAGCAGAATCCTCTATGACCCACCTCCCAGAATATTGGAAATAAAATCAAAAATAAACAAATGGGACCTAATTAACCTTAAAAGCTTCTGCACATCAAAGGAAACTATTAGCAAGGTGAAAAGACAGCCTTCAGAATGGGAGAAAATAATAGCAAATGAAGCAACTGACAAACAACTAATCTCAAAAATATACAAGCAACTCCTACAGCTCAACTGCAGGTGGATTCTTTACCAACTGAGCTAGCAGGGAAGACCAGTGACATAGTGATATCTTTTTATAAATCAAGTGATATTGTGTGTGTGCATTTTTTTCTAGAATCTCTACACTTTTCTATTGGTCTGCTTAGCTATTCTTCTGATAATACCACAGTGCCTGAATTTTAGAATAGGCCTACCAAATTTCACAAAACTTCATGGATTTGGATTTGGATGGCTTTGAATTATAGTTCAATTTAGGAGGAATGGTTATTTTTGAAATCTTGAGGCTTTGAACCTTCCAATGTATGAATACAGTGCACTTCATTTGTTTTGGTGTTCTTTAGTTTCTCTCAATAAGGTTTTGTGGCAAGAACTCAGAGTTCTTATCATATGATCTCCAAGATCTCTTCTACCCACCTTATTTTCTGCCACTTCTCACTATCCCTGTATTTTCCCCACTTCTTTGAACTTCCTAAAATGCCTAGAATATAAAAGGCAAATTCTTAGCTCCTTGCTTTTGAATGTGATTTTTATCCTGCTTCTCAAAAATTTCCTTCTCTTCTATGCCCTGCAATTTTCTTGAAACAGTTGAAAACAAAGCTTAGCTTTTATTATCTTTGTTAAATCTGTCCTTCTTAAGTAAAGTCCGTTGCCTTCAACGTGTTAGTAATGCATTTCATATCACTATGTGCCACCAGTTCCTAGCACAATTCTCAGCTGAACAGGAGTTCAACTATTATTTACTGACCGAATGAGTGTGTCACCATTAGCTAATGCTAGTCATTTCAAGTACCTGGACGCACTAACCCAGAGAACTCCATATGCCTTCAGGTTTCATAGTCTCAAGGCTACCTGGTACCCAAAACAACTTAAGAGAATAGATAACAAGTATACCTTAAAACCCACCTTTCAAGAAAAAAAAAATATATATATATATATAAAACAAACTCCTCTTGCTGTGTCTCTAAGCCTCTTATAGTTTAGGTTAGCAACACTCAGTGTGCTTCCCAAACTGCATATCAGAATCACGTGTGGGGATCTATCAAGCCCCCTCACCCCAGTTCTGAATCCAGACCTTCTGAATTGGACAAAAGGGATCTGAGAGTTTGCATGTCTGACAAATGCTTACAATGATACTAATAGGCATTAACTTTTGAGGCTCACGGACCTAAAATGTGACCTTTTGGTAATTCTTTCAAATGACAGACATTGATCTTCAAGCAGAGCTATCCTCTGGGAATTGTGGCCTTAGAACCTCTTCCTGACTTCCACTCCCTCTGAGAGGATGTACAGTAATCGGGAGCTAAGCTTCTAGAATTAGAGCAGTCTAAGGGATTTAGCAGAGAAGGCAATGGCACCCCACTCCAGTACTCTTGCCTGGGAAATCCCACGGACGGAGGAGCCTGGTAGGCTACAGTCCTTGGGGTCGCTAAGAGTCAGACACGACTGAGCAACTTCACTTTCATTTTTCACTTTCATGCATTGGAGAAGGAAATGACAACCCACTCCAGTGTTCTTGCCTGGAGAATCCCAGGGACAGAGGAACCTGGTGGGCTTCCGTCTATGGGGTCACACAGAGCCAGACACGACTGAAGCGACTCAGCAGCAGCAGCAGCAGCAGCAGCAGCAGCAGCAAGGGAGTTAGCAGGAGATGGTTTCAGTTGAAACAGCCTACACAGGGACCTGTCTGAGATCAGAATAAGGGGAGCATGAAGGAAACCATGTCTCTACTATTATTGTGAAATCCACCCCACTGGATGCCATCCAGTGCCAAAGGGTATTTGGTTCTTCAGTTCTTACTCATCCTGCTTTAATCACTATGTTTCCACCTGTGGTGGCAATGGACATGGTCCAGAAATTGGCACTGACAGTTGTATTTATAACGCAGAAGACCAAGAGCAATCTCTGAGGGTCACGCGGGCTATCTGTGGTGGCCCATGTAAAAGCAGAGGAAGCAGTGTGTGAATTTCTTCTATCTAGGGCATAGTGGCCATCTGGATTGTGTGGCCATTCTATCCCGAGGCATGGACACTTTTGTCCTGTATTTTTTAAAAGAAATCTACAATAAGAAAACCCTTTTTTTTTTTTTGCCCTCTTCCCACTTCTACAATGTAAGCCACTCTATTCTGCCCCAGAGCTCTGTAACTAGAAAGACCCCTGTTGTTTGACATGTCCAATGAGTTAATGGCAGAGAAGATCATTCTGTGACACTAAAAGCCTGATCTGCAGGAAAATGGTGAGAACTCAGCTGACTCATATGTAAACAAAGTCAGAAAAAAGTAAAACCCCTCCATACCCTGAGTAGAATATAAACCGTAGGACTATTTCAGCCTCACTTAATTCTGATGCAAGTGCTATTCTATTTCTTCATTATAAATATCTCCCCATACTCTTTTTAGCTTTCTGAAGTTTGGATGCTCATAGATGGTTGTATGACAGTGAGGAGGGATAAAACTGCTGAGTTTGGAACCACAGGGTTGTTGAAATTATCGGGAGAACGTAGTCCCTGGGACATATGCTGAGACAGTAAGGGCTGATCCACTTCCAGATGGAGCTCTCACACCGAAACTGCAGAAGGACCATGAATTTGATTTCACAACTAACAAAGCCTCGTTTCCAATCCAGCTGCCTAAGGAACCTGTTCCAAAACAGATTTACAAGAGGGCCAACAAAGACCATGGAATTAAAATGTTTCTAGGCAAAGACCATGTAGGAAAACACATAATGATTCCTTATACTAAAGACTATGCTAATTGTTAATAAGTCAAATTAGTCAATAACACTCAAGTGATACTTCCATTGCTTGCTGAAGAAATATACTGAGAAAAACAAAGATGGTTTTACTTTAGAGACTGGTAATCTTTACGTGCCAAGAAAAGAGTTATCTTCTCTGAAATTCTGGGCACGATTGAGCTTTAGAAAAACAATAGCATAAGTAATATAGACCCCATACTTCCCCATAATTTTAAAAGTATTCCCCTGAGGTTGGAAGACACTAAAAATGTGGTGAGAATGAAGGTTATAAAGTTCACCTGAAGCCAACTGCGTGTTTCAAAAGCTCCCTAAAATGTCAGATATCAGTAAGGATGAGAGACCTGGATGCTCATGAAATCATGAATTGCCCAAGGCCAATTCCAGGACAGCATTTGCTCACAGGGGATGATATTAATATTTGCTCACAGTAGACTCTTCTCAAAATATTGTGGAAGCAAATATATCAGACACACTAGAGCAATTCTCTGATCAGTGACAATATTCATCTTAGTAAAGATGTGATAGAATTTGAAATTAATTTGTTAATTCCATATGTGAAACAAAGATGAGTCAAATATGAGTCAGCTGCAATGAGTTGGACTATAAAACTGTAATGGATCATTTGATGCTGATGTACATCATAGTCGTTACTTACTGGCACAATGAAGGCAGTGGTTCTCAACTCTGGTGGCACATGCTGGGGAACTTGAAAACTACTGGTCTCCCCTACCCCCACCCACATTCTTATTTAATAGGTCTGGAGTGTGCTTTGGACAGGGCCTCCCAGGTGGCTAAGCAGTAAAGAATCTGCCAGCCAATGCAGGAGATGTGGGTTTGATCCCTGGGTGAGGAAGATTCCTCTGGAGTAGGAAATGGAAATGGAAGATTCCTCTGGAGTAGGAAATACCCACTCCAGTATTCATGTCTGGAAAATCCAGTGGACAGAAGAGCCTGGTGGCCTACAGTCTACGGGACTGCAAAGAGTCGGATGTGACTGAACATGCATGAATATGCCTTGGACATCAGCATCGTTTTTAAAGCTCCCCAGGTGATTCCAATGAACTACTGAGGCTGAGAACCACTAACCCATGGATGTAGGTCATTATTTCTGACCCTATTCCAGACCAATTAAGGTAGAAGAGGGGCACTACTGGCTATAGAGATTTCTTAAACATTGCCTAAGTCATTCTATTTTTGCAACCAGAATTGAGAACTACTGGTAGAGGGTTAAGGCAAGTTAAATTCATTTTAGTAGTCTTCTAATTTAAAAACCACATGGTTAATTGACCTAAATGCAGGCTTTTTTGCTTTTCAAAAATCTATTCTCTAATATATATCATACATGAAAGTGAAAGTTGCTCAGTCGTATCCAACTCTGCAACCCCATGGACTATACAGTTCATGAAATTCTCCAGGCCGGAATACTGGAGTGGGTAACTTTCCCCTTCTCCAGGGGAACTTCCCATCCCAGGGATCGAACCCATGTCTCCCACATTGCACGCGACTCTTTACCAGCTGAGCCACAAGGGAAGGCCATATCATACATATATACACATAAATATATATAAAGATATACATATCTTTACTATGGATTAGAACATAGAGGATATAAAACAAAAATGCATGGTCTTGTCTTTAAGAAGTGATGAAGATGTTGGATTAAACTTAAAAGTTTCCTTCAGAATTGCAACACCAAAAAAATATTAGCAGAAAAGACACCTAATTTTTTTCTTTTTTCTTTTTAACTTTTTATTTTATATTGGCATATAGCTGGCAAAGATTGAAGGCAAAAGGAAAAGGGAGTGGCAGAGGACAAGATGGTTAGATAGCATCATTGATTCAATGTAAAGAATTTGAGCAAATGCTAGGAGATAGTGAAGGGCAGGGGAGCCTGGCATACTGCAGTCCCTGGGGTCACAGGGAGTCTGACATGTCTTAGCAACTGAACAAACAAAAAAAAGAGCCAATTAACATTGTGATAGTTTCAGGTAAACAGCAAAGGGACTCAACCATATATATACATGTATCCATTCTCCCCTAAACTTCCCTCCCATCCAGGCTGCTACATAACATTGAGCAGAGTTCCCTGTGATGTGTGGCAGGTCCCTGTTGGCCATCCATTTTAAATAAAGCAGTGCATACATGTCGATCTCAAATGGAGTTTTTATTTTTTTCTAATTTGTGAAGCTGGGAAAGACGATTCTCATCTCAGGTCTGTGAGTAGAAAATCTCTTTCCTCCAGGAGATACTGTGATTCAGCCCTTCAGTCCCTGATGTATTTGAGAAATGCTGATATGCTAGATAGATTTTTTCCTTTCCAAAGGAGTTGGTTATGAAACATCTAAAGCTGAAGCATGAGACAAAAGAGAGAGTTAATTTATAATTGTTCTGTTAAAGCATCTTGTGCAAATCTTGGCAGATTGGTGACTCCATTTGCAAATCTCAAAATTTGAAAGTCAGCAACTCTTAGGTGCTTATGGAATCATTATGCCCAAGGCTTGTGTCAGTGCATCTGCAAATTCCAAGTATATTTTGAATAAATGAAAGAATGAATAAAAGACCTTTTACTTATAATATGTGGATCATATACATCATAGGCACTTTTATAATCTTTTCCCCATATAATATTGATAACATTTCTGTGATTCAGAAATTTATTATACATGCTTTTAAAATGAGAAAACAGAAGCCCATTGAAGTTGAGGAACTTCCTCAAAATTACACAACTGCAAGGTATCAGAAATTGGTTTGAGTTTGCCATTCAGTCCTTAAAGGGCCAGTTTTCATCAATATCTCTAAAGTTTTCCAGCAGACAGACAGAAAGGCCATATTGATTCTCTCCACATACACAACAGATGGGAATGGCCTTCTATATCTTTATTCAATTCATTGTTAAGGCACAATATGGTTGTTCGTTAGCATACACTGAAGGGACTGTGACCTTCTGCTAATGCCAATCCTTTTACTATTCCAGTTTCTGTTGGATCTTCCTAAAATGAATCACCAAAAACCTTTGCCTTCGTAGGTACAGGATGGAAAATAAGACAGATTTCTACTTTGGTAATTTAGTGCCTACCAGGATCAATTTTCATTGGGACGATCAGGTGGCATTGTTAAACACTATATCATAGAAAAAGGTCAACTTTTAAAAAATTCTTTACTAGTATCTCCCAAAAGCAGTGCTCAGAAATAAGTTAAGCATGGCATCAAGTAAGTGAATGGTATTGTGTCAACCCTCGAAGCAAGTGTTGAATTTGATATCCTCAGTATATAGCAACATGCCTTACATGCATCAGGCAGTTGACAAATATCTGTGGCAATGATAATGATGGAGATTTGAAGGCTTATAATATTACCTGCTTATATCACTTCTGTTTCCCTTATCCTGTTTTTTATTTTAATCTCAGATATATGTATGTGCACAGAGATGTGACATTATGGAGAAGAAAAAAAATTCTTATTGATAACTCTCGCCTTGGAGAGAAAACCTCATTGTTCATTGAAGGATTTTATATTCAATGGCTTTAAAAGGAATCTCTGAGTAAAGGATAAATGTGATTGAGGATAGCTGTGCATTTCTAGAAAGTGTCTCCTCTGATCTCTACCCAATTCCTATCATGTTAGTTTCCTGTTGCTGCTCCAGCAAATTACCACAAGCAGTGGTGTCAATGGCACACGTTTATTATCCTGCAGTCTGTGGGTCAGAAGGCCAGTGTGGTCTCACTGGATTAAATTCAAGGTGTTGACAGAGTTGTAGTCTTTTCTGGAGGCTTCAGGGCAAAAATCTGTTTTCCCTGCGTTTTCCAGCTTCTATGAAATCTCTGCAGTCCTTGGCTAGTGGCCCCTTCCTATATCCTCACACACAGCAAAATCATATCTGCCTGACCCATCTTCTATTCTCATATTTCTCTCTGCACAGCCAACAGAGGTTGGACCTAGATAATTGGATATTAGGTTTGACCTACCTAGATAATTCAGGATAATCTCTCCCTCTCAGGATCCTTAATCACAACACCGAAGACTCTTTTGCCATGTGAGCCACAGGTTTCAGAATGTGGCCATGTATGTGTGTTTGGGGAAGGGGGGGCATTATTCTGCCTACCACACCCACTCCCACTCCCTATCTTGTGCTCTCTAGCCTTTTCTTTCTTTAAAAATCTTTTAAAATTTGCTGTGATGCTATGGCAAAGACTAGACATTTGCTGTAGCCAAAAGTGGCATTATGGGTAAAATGAATTCTGAAACTCCTAAGTGCCTTTTGGTCATTTAGTGTTGGGGGACTGTGCAAAGTTTGATGAGTGCAAGTCTCAAAGATAGAGTGGTTGTAATTACCAAACAGGGAGGAGTAAAGATTTCAAGAGAAAGTAGATGACCAAAGTACTTCTGAGCAATGGGTCATAAGGCCCTGGTAAGGGGAATAAGCAAGATTAAAATCTTCCCTGATCCATTCTCTAAAGGACTCTGCCCCTAATTCTGAGTCTCTACAGGGAGAACAGTTCATCCCTCTTGTGATGGTAGAATGTTATCCCAGTGTGATCCTCTACTCTTCAGATACTTGACAAGACTTCTCTCCAAAAAACTAGAGGGAATTGGGAAAAGATTTGGAGTAAACAGAAACCAAATCTCTCCATTCTCTTTCAAGTTAATCTTTCAAAACCGTATCCGTAAAATTATAAGGACCCACTTGTGCTCTGAAGTGTTTGCCAGCAGTACAGACCTGTCTTCTGAGAGAAAGAGGAGAAATAGAATTAAATGAACTTGCAGTAAGTCCCTACTATGTGTTAGATGCTCCACTTTTAATTTTCTGTATTTGTTATGAGTTAAATATATGTTATGAGTTAAATAAATAAATATGAGTAAACCTCTCTGTTTCTAGGGACTGAATCTTAGATTGATAACATTATTTGAGAAGCAGCAGTAAGAGATTTGAATTTAATTTCTTTGTCTCCAGACACCTGTTCTTTCCCCGACCTGACTAGACAGGTATTGGCTGAAGATTTGTAATACAGATCGAAGTTAAAAGGTAAAGCAACAATGAATAGTTACTGTTTTTGTTAAAAATTTTTAGAACAGTATTTAGATATAGTCTTATGGACTCTGCTGCAGAGGGAGAGGGTGGGAAGATTTGGGAGAATGGCATTGAAACATGTATAATATCATGTATGAAACGAGTTGCCAGTCCAGGTTCAATGCATTATACTGGATGCTTGGGGCTAGTGCACTGGGACGACCCAGAGGGATGGTATGGGGAGGAGGGTTCAGGATGGGGAACACATGTATACCTGTGGTGGATTCATTTTGATATTTGGCAAAACTAATACAATTTGTAAAGTTTAAAAATAAAATAAAAAAATCTAATAAATTGTAGCCATTAGTATTTATAATATTGATGAAAATTACAATGAAGTCCATTCTTCCTACTCATTAGAAAAGCAGCCGGAGGCTATATGTATCAATCTATTTTTCTCAGCTTATCCAACTCTTAAATAAAGGGCTGTGAATTATTCCTGAAGGAGGCTTAAAGTAAAAAGGACATGATTTTGAACTCATGGCCTCTATGGTATAGCAAGGGATCATACAATTAAATAAATAGCTAAAGTGAAAGGAAAAATGTGATAAATGTTATAAGGGGATTGGTACAAAGTTCTATGAAAATATTTCACCAAGGCACTCAGGATAGGTTTCATTTAGTACTTGTTTTAGTATTCATCTAGTATTCATTTCAATAGTATTTGCTTGATCATAGGTTATGGCATAGTTTCAAGATTTGGCAAAAATAACAATAAAGGAGATGGAAATAGTCTAGAGCAGAGGCTAGCGGAGACAGATATAGATGGCTGATTAATGAGATCTCCTAGTGTTCCCATTGCCCATATGCCAGAGTGACTCATCATGATTAGTGAAGCTCAAGAGAGAAAACTTCAGATCTCAGTAATCTTTCTGAGTCTAGTTAGTCAGTTTCCTAAAATAAGATCATTTTGCGTAGGTAAAGTGTATATAGTAGATGGATTTTTAAAAAGACTCTAAGTTTCCATTGCTTTTTGTATTCAAACCCTTCACAATATGACTTGCATCTCCTCCCATCAAGAGGCAGCGTATGTTTCTGTAACCCTTGAATATGGGCTGACCCTATAACTTGTGTTGGCCAAAAGAGTGCAGCCGCTGTCTGTGCCAGACCGAAAAGCCTTAAATAATTCCATTTGCTTTCTTGGAAAACTGCCACCACCATGAGACCAAATGCAGACCACGTGGAATAAAACTGAACCAATCTAGTTATCCCAGTTGAGGTCTAAGATACGTGAAAGAATTCAGCTGAGAGCAAAAATGAAGACTTTGAGACCTGAAGTTGAGCACAAGTCAATAAGTGAGCCACAACAAGCCCACTCAGATCAGCAGAACTGATTGAACAGTTGGTAGATCCCCGAGGAAAAAAAATATAAATGGTTGTTATCTAAAGCCACAAACATTGGGGGATGGTTTGTTATAGAGGAGTAAGTAACTGATGCAACATATATGATATTCGATGTTTTAATCCTGAACAGATGGTATGAATGATAGAGGATAACCTCTGCTTTTCTAAGTACAAATAGATGTCAGCCTGAAAAAACATACCATCTATTGACTTCTTTTTCCATTTGACAAAGATGGAGGTATAAACCATCCCCATTTTATAACCCCAAACTTTGGGGTAAAGGATACTGTCTCCTATGTAAAGGTAAGCTTTTCCCTCTTATAAGCAAAGAAATTTTAGAGAGATCACTACCCACATAAGTCTCTTTGGAAAGATATGTCAAACTTCTGCCTCCAGCCGTGATGGATTAACAGATTTATCCTCACATCATAAAAATCTAGAAAATGAGAACAAAACTAGAAAGATGAACAAACTATATGAAGCAACTCTTCCAGACATTAGACAAAATATAAATCAGGGTGGTATCCTGAGAGAAGAAAACAAACAAGGTGAGCACTAGGATCATCCCAGAAATCATAGCTTATAGCGAAAAGCCTGAAGTCACTTTCCAGACAATAATACAGGAAGGTCATCTTAACCTAGATCTAGAGTAAAGGAAATCAACTACCTGGAATATTTGTTGAAAGGACTGATTCTGAAGCCAAAGCTTAAATACTTTGGCCACTTTTCTGATGTGAAGAGCCAACTCATTGGAAAAGGCCCTGATGCTGGGAAAGATTGAAGACTAAAGAAGAAGGCAGCAGAGGATGAAATGGTTAGATAGCATCACCAACTCAACAGACACGAGTTTGAGCAAACTCCAAGAGGTAGTGAAGAACAGGGAAGCTGGGGTGCTGCGGTCCATGGGGTCACAAGGGGTCAGACATGACTTAGAGACTGAACAACAACAGAGAGATTGAGAGAAGAGTGGAGGAGAGACAAGAGAAGGAAAGGAAAGGTTAATAACTATTGTGGACTTGTCTTTCAAGAGATTACGTGGTTAGAAGGAAGAGAAAGAAAGATTTGAGAAGAGCTAGCTAGGAATGAAATATAGCAGAATATACTTCCCTGTTTCTCTGCATCAACTGGGTGCCTGACAGTCACATCCTCTTCTGACACTACCTGGAGTTAGCGTCAGCACCCCCAGGTTTAAAGGATCAGTTTCACAAGACTGCCCTGCTGCTGCTGCTAAGTCACTTCAGTCATGTCCGACTCTGTGTGACCCCATAGACAGCAGCCCACCAGGCTCCCCCGTCCCTGGGATTCTCCAGGCAAGAACACTGGAGTGGGTTGCCATTTCCTTCTCCAATGCATGAAAGTGAAAAGTGAGAGTGAAGTTGCTCAGTTGGATCCGACTCTTAGCGACCACGTGGACTGCAGCCTACTAGGCTCCCCCATCTATGGGATTTTCCAGGCAAAAGTACTGGAGTGGGTTGCCATTGCCTTCTCCAAGACTGCCCTAGTTAATGCAATTCTGTTCAACTTGGCTACAAATTCAGGGGTCCCCCTACCCTTTCAGATAATTCAGTAAAATGCCTCACAGAATGCATGAAAATTACTTTTGCCAGATTATCACAAGGAATTCAACTCAGGAGCAGCTAAATGGAAGAAATGTATATGGCAAGGTATGGTGGGTTTGGTGGGGAGCTTCCATACCCTCTCTGGGGACACCACCATCCCACTTCTACATGTTCACCAGTGCACAAGCTCTTTGTATCTCATTATTCAAGAGATTTTATAACCCAATCTCCAGCCCCGCTCCACTTTCCTCCCCTCTCCAGAGTCTGGGGTGAGTTGGGGCTGAGAGTTCCTACCTTCTAATGACATGTTTGGCTTTTCTGGTGATCAGACCTATCCTGAGACTATCTACGAAACCCACACTGAGTCACCACACTAGCAAAGATTCAAGTGTGTTCCAGAGGGCCTCCTTTTGAACAACGCAAGACACTCTGAATACTCAGTGTTTTGGAGGCTCTATGCCAGGAACATGGGTCAAACATATATATATATATATATAAATATATATATATATATAATTGTACCACAGTATCTATTTAGCTGAGGAATAGAAACCAACGAAGAGAAAGAGATGTATGATGGAATAGGAGAAATTAAAATTGTGTGGTCTCCATGGAGATAGAAATTTGATAGAGCAGGACTAA